>NW_028120042.1:80000-219255 GCF_965119305.1 Pelophylax lessonae | reverse complement strand
AGGGCCTCTTTTGAGGGGGTTTACCCTCCCTATTCTGATCTGCTAAATAAGAGACCTGGAAGTAAGGGTAATCTAAAAATATCATTTTTTTCTAAGGGCCTTTTCGCACAGGCATTCCGTTCAGGTCTGCCTGACAGTTTTTTAGGCGGACCTGATCAGATGCTCCATGCACCCGTATGGGGCAGCGAATGTCCGTGGCGAAATGTCCGCTGACACCCTCTGCTATCCGATCCGTGAAATCCAGATGGATGGAAACCCAAAAAACTTTTGTATAAAGATGCAAAATTACTGAGGTCTGCATTTAGTCCATTATCTTTTGCAAATATAATTATTCTTCAAAACTTCTCCTTTCCTGAGTAGTTTTGAAGTTCTTTAAGAAATTAAACATTCATATCTTATAGGGTTGTCTGGTTGTGGAAAATGGCCCACAAATCAATCTGTACAAAGACCGTTGCATAGATGTTTCCTTTAGTAAAATACTAGCTAAAGTGTTTTTCCAAAGAATAGAATGCAAAATTCAAAAAAAAAAAAAAAAAATGTTATGGCCCTATTGCGATTTTGTAAGTAGTTTAGTTTAAGAGTTGGTCATTTTCATTTTTCCAACATAATTTTCTTTTGAACCGTTCCTTCTCTCATGCGCTCTTAGGCTCCTATCTAATGTTGACTTGAGTTCCCTTGTTTTCCCTTGTTTAATCACCATAATTCTTTACTCATGCGTTCTAAAAACAGATTACTCAAAACATAATTCTTTACTAATGCGTTCTAAAATGTTTATCTCCCCCCCCCCCCCCCAAAGAGTCCAAAGGGAACATTCATTGGCAACCGTAAGACCTCAAGTAAATACAGCAGTCACACCATATGTGCCAAATTCTGAAGATTTAAGGAGAGTTCAGGCAACATCTGTAGCAGACTCCACAACATTGCCATGTTCAAATGATCAAGACTCATACAACCTCATCCCCATAAGGAACTTATTGCCTGAAGAACCTGAACCATGTTCATCTGAAGAGGCTTCCACTTCTCTCATGACTCATAGCATAAATTGCCCAAAGTGGAGAATACAGAGCAGGAAGAAGAGGATGAAGGAGATGATGTACCGGATGATGATGGTGTTTCACGGTAACTAAAAAAGTTTGTTAAAAATTTCTTTACATTAACTCTAACTCTCCATTCTTCTGCATTTCCAATGTATTTTTTTTTTTTTTTTTTTACAAAAGGATTCATTATACCAACTGGACCACGAAGACCAGGTTGAAAATGAGGAAAGCGGGACTATATAAAAGGCATTCTTTGAATGCACCAGTTCTCAAAGATTTCACATCATATTTGTGTGAAACATTGGAGATAGAGAACTATAAACAGGAGGTATGAAACCAGTACTGTACTATATTTGGTTAACAAACTGTTAGTGTATCACAATAAGAAAAGTTTTAAATGCTGAAAAGTCTTTCCAGGGCAGTACCTGAGAGGGTGGGTCTAACTCCTGGAGGCAGAAAAAGAACAATGTTCACAATTTCCAAACGGAGGCCCCTTTCCTTCACAGGCATTTCTTGTGTAGGGTTTCTTTAATACCCCGGTGAGTGAACACAGGGTCTTTTTGGGATATAGCTTTACACATGTCTTGCACAACTGCAGGTATTCTCTCACTCCTGAAAGACTGCATATAGTTAGACCAACAAACTAAATTATTCTTCTCAGTCCTTTGAATACAGATGTTTCCAAACTGCAAAGGACTGTGCAACTTAATTGTCATTGAGACTATTTTGAATTCACCCTTTGATGTTCTGTTACATAATGGTAGATTGATCCAATGTCCTTGCCTAAAAGTCAGATGCTGCATCTGTCCCCTCAGGGTCTAAAGCCCCGTACACACGTACCGATCGTCGTCATACAAACATTCGTCTTTTGTCCCCGAGATGTCAGTGTCTGTTGAAAAGTGCAAAGACTGCCCAAGAATTTTGTCCGCCGACTACAGCCGACTGCAGAAGTGATGTCATGTAATGGTTAACTTTCCCTGTGTTTTTTCTTTTCTGAGCATGCCCAGTCTTGCAAATCTGCGGTCTGTCGGCAGAATTCTGTACTGACTGGCGAACAATCGTCCGTTCTGGTGTCGGCATACAAAAATTTTTATGTTTGCAAGAAAGACTCTTGTCCGCAGAATGTGCGCAGACAGCTGTCGGAGGCACCATACTAGCAAGCGTACAATCGGCAGATCTTTCGTCCGCCGATGTTTGTATGCCGACGATCGGTACGTGTGTACGGGCCTTAACGCTGAGAATCGAGCAATCAAACACTGTCATCGCTTGGTTCTCAGAGCTTCCCGAGTAGATAGATGGTGACTGTCAGTCTGCTCTGTCTCCTCCTCACTCACTGGAGTGCTGGGCTGTGGAGGGACAGGAGCGGCCTGCTCAGGCTCTCAGCAGCTTGCTGAGAGGCCGAGCCAGATGCCAGTCCAGGCATGTAGGCAGACTCCGACCATATGCCATGACCGGCTCTGATGTCAGCCCACTGTCTGCTGAAAATGATCATAGGAGTACAGAACAAACTGCACTCCTGTGATCTACAGGAGAAGTAGAGCCAAACAAGCTTTGGCTGTACTTCTCCATTAATATGCCGGGCAGATTTAACTCTGTAAATCCTTATCCATCTGCTTCTTATATTTCTCTGTCCTAACACTGCAGTACACCCTTGATCTAATTTATAATCATGTTTTTTCCCCCTAGGTGGAGGACGTGGCCAGATTCCTCTATTTTATGAACCCAAAATCAGTAAACCTAAATTTTGTAAAGCACATTGAAAGGGCTAACAAATTTTTTAACTGCCTAAAACGTTTCCTTAAGAACCCAAGCATAATCAACTATTTAAAGCACGTGAAACGCTTTGTCACCTATCATTTAAAGGGTACAAATCTGTCTGTGAGAGATCCTAAACTATTTCAACAATGTACATTTTTTATGAACGTCACCGATGATCTACAAAAAAGGCTCATGAAATCCATATCTCGTGAGAACGTTGGTAAAAGGTAAAATAAGCTTTCGTTATTCTGACTAGATTGTCATTTCTTGGCGATTTTTGCAATGCTATACCCTTCACATCAATTTCAGGTATGAATCCTTGATGACTGGCTGTAAAACTCCAACCAAATGTTGCAAGCTTCTGGAGGTAGCAAAGCCATCGTTTCTTGAAGTTATGGGGAAAGCCCAAAATAAAGAGGTGTTGGATTTGACCGAGAAATGTGATATTCTCTATTACCTGGAAGCAGTGCTGGTCCTTCAACATCTGCAAAGACCAGGGGTGGTTAAGAACATGACAGTAAGTAAGAATTTGAGGTCTGCGTTTTCCCTCTTAATTTTGTACTTCTGCTTGTTTCATCTTCATTTTGTACTCCTAGGTGTATGAGTGGGAGAAGAGAGTGCACCACCAATATGTCGCTTCAGAAAACACAGCCTCATTTACAGTGATTGGGGTTCACCTGCACAAGACAGCCACTCATCAGGTTGAAGCATTTGCTTTGACAGAACAAGAGGAAATGGTAATGTTATAAAAAAGAAAAGGGGGGGGGGGGGTTGGAGAGATGGAAAATTAAGTTGGCGTAATGATTTTTAAGATCTCCTATTTTTTTTTCCAGTGGTTCAAGGTATACTTTAAACAAGTAAGGCCAACCATGCTGAAAGACTCTGAGAAGAGGGAATTCTTTGTATCATCGTCCGGGCAGAGAATTTACAATGTGTCAAATGACTTACGGAGATATCACGAGAGGTAATTTAGGAGTTAAAGCTATGCAATTCTGTGTAAAAATATTAATTCCCTGTAAAGTTTTTTTTTAACTGCTATTCAGGGCCTCTTTTGAGGGGGTTTACCCTCCCTATTCTGATCTGCTAAATAAGAGACCTGGAAGTAAGGGTAATCTAAAAATATCATTTTTTTCTAAGGGCCTTTTCGCACAGGCATTCCGTTCAGGTCTGCCTGACAGTTTTTTAGGCGGACCTGATCAGATGCTCCATGCACCCGTATGGGGCAGCGAATGTCCGTGGCGAAATGTCCGCTGACACCCTCTGCTATCCGATCCGTGAAATCCAGATGGATGGAAACCGTATTTCCAGCCGTCTGGAGATCGGGTGAAACAGACAGGCGGTCTGTTTTCATCCGATCTCCCATAGAGGAGAGGGGGAAGCACAGGTCTATCTCTGCAAAGTAAGCGGAGACGGACCTGTGCTCTGCCTGCTCAACGGGAATCGGCGGATCGATCCCCGCTGAGCAAAACTGAATCCGCCAGGTGGAAAGCCTGTGTGAAAGGACCTTTATATAGAGTAGGCTTGGCTACAACCCATCTTTCTATGCCTGTTTTTTTCATTTTTATTTATTTTTTTAATAAACAGTTTTTTTCTTTACTCCCTATTCGGTGCTACCATTGTCAGCGAGAAAAGAAAGAAGGGTCCTCCGCTGAAACCTTAGATACTGTAGCCCTAAAGATCTGACTGGGGTTAACCACTTCAGCTCTAGAAGTTTTTACCCCCTTAATGACCAGGCCATGATTTTTCCAAAATGGCACTGTGTTGCTTTAACTGACAATTGTGCAGCTGTGCGATGCTGTACCCAAATAAAATTGATGGTTTTTTTTTTCCCGTGGATTATTTTTTTAAGACCTAATTTTATAAAAAAAAAAAAAAAAGGCCAAGGGGTAGGGAAGGGGACCCCCCACGTGATGTAGTTTGCTGCTTGGTGGACTACAAGCTGAAGGAGGAGGTTCTCAGCAAGGCCAGGAACAGGGTGCACCTGAACCATGATGGAACCACAATACACATTTATCAAGACCTCTTCAACATCAACTTTCAGCACCGCAGAGACCTGCGCCCCCTGCTGGAAGCTTTGCGCTCTAAAAGGATACCGTATAAATGGAAGTTTACCTTCTGTTTGTCCGCCACCACGCAGGGGCGCACGGCCCTCCTAAAGGTTCCGGAAGACCTCCCTCAGTTTTGCTCTGCCGTGGGACTACCGCTGATTGACCCGCCTAATTGGTACGCTGCCTTTAGGGGGGCCCCTCCGCACCCACTGCACTCAGGGAAGAACCTATGGAAGCGCAGGACACCCGCTTCAGACGCCTCCGCTCACCCTCCAACCACAGAACTGGCTTGGCACCTCCTGAGTTCCCACCTGCTGCAAGTCCCACAAAACCCCCTCAGCAACGGAGAGCTCGTCGAGGAGACTGATGACCCACCTGCTTGGATTTGTCTCGGCAAGTACCACCATCACTCTCACTCCACCTGCATTGGCTCCCCCTTTGCATCCTTTCTGTCCACCAAACTTGCTGCCCATTCTCTCTCCACCTGGACATTTCACTTGCTTGACATACTGCCCCCCATACAGATCTGGGCTGGACGTCTCCTGCACCACTTCAATTGGTTACATTCATACGTCTACTGGACGTTAAAGTCACGCAGTGCCGAATCGCAAAATAGGCCCTGGTCAGGAAGGGGGTAAAATCTTCCGGGGCTTAAGTGGTTAAAAAAAAACAATAAAAATGACATAAATCTTTCCCGTAGTTAGTAAACGTAATAACTTTTGTGCAAACCAATCAAGATACGCTTATTGCAATTTTTTTTCACCGAAAATATGTAGCAGAAAACAAATTGGCCTAAAATGTTAAAAATTTAGATTTTTACATTTTTCGCACGACCGCCCAATTGTCCGTTAAAGTCACGCAGTGCCGAATCGCAAAATAGGCCCTGGTCAGGAAGGGGGTAAAATCTTCCGGGGTTTAAGTGGTTAACCACTTGCCCACCGCTCACATGGAGCGTACTGCGGCAAAGTGGCACGATCCCGTCCAGCGACGTAGACCTACGTCGCTGGACTCCTCCCCCTGTAGGCGGCGCGCTCCCGCTGTTTTCATTCACAGCGGGAGTCGGGCCAGGGGAGGAGCAGCGGTGACCGCCGCTGCTCTGCCCCGATCGTCGGGGAATTGAGTGAGGAGATCCGCCCGCCTGTGTAAACAGAGCAGGCGGATCTCCATAGTGTCAGGGACTGACAGATCGGAGTGTTCAGCATAGCTGGACATCCGATCTGTCCCTGTCTCACAAAGTCACCTCCCCCCCCACACGTCAGTAAGCACCAGGCATACATTAACCCCTCCCTCTCCAATACAATTAACCCCTTCACTGCCAGTGTCATTTTTACAGTAACAGTGCATATTTATAGCACTGATTACTGCAGTAATGTCACTGGTACCCCCAAAAGTGTCAAAAATGTCAGTCAAGGGTCCGATCTGTCCGCCACAATGTCGCAGTCCCACAAAAAAAATTGCAGATCACCGCCATTACGCGTTAAAAAAAAAAACACCAAAAATGACAGAAATCTTTCCCTTAGTAAACGCAATAATTTTTTATGCAAACCAATCAAAATACGCTTATTGCGATTTTTTTTTTTTTACCAAACATAGGTAGCAGAAAACAAATTGGCCAAAAATTTAAAAAAAATTTGATTTTTACATCTTTTTTGGGGGGGGGGAATTTCATATAAAAAATGTTAAAAATATTGTTATTTTTTCAAAATAAACACTCTTTTTTTGTTTATAGCGCAAAAAGTAAAAATCGCACAGGTGATCAAATACCACCAAAAGGAAGCTCTGTTTGTGGGATAAAAAGGACATAAATTTCGTTTGGGTACGGCGTCGCACGACCGCGCAATTGTCAGTTATAGTCGCACAGCGCCGAATCGCAAAAAGTGGCCTGGACGGAAGACAGCAAAATCCTCCAGGGGTAAAGTGGAAAAAAAAAAAAAAACAATAAAAATGACATAAATCTTTCCCGTAGTTAGTAAACGCAATAACTTTTGTGCAAACCAATCAAGATACGCTTATTGCGTTTTTTTTTCACCAAAAATATGTAGCAGAAAACAAATTGGCCTAAAATGTTAAAAAAAATTGATTTTTACATTTTTTGGGGGGGAATTTCATATAAAAAAATTTGAAAAATATTGTTATTCTTTCAAAATTGTCGCTATTTTTTTGTTTATAGCGCAAAAAGTAAAAATTGCACAGGTGATCAAATACCACAAAAAGAAAGCTCTGTTTGTGGGAGAAAAAGGACATCAACTTCATTTGGGTACAGCTTCGAACGACCGCGCAATTGTCCGTTAAATTCACGCAGTGCTGAATCGCAAAATAGACCCTGGTCTTTGGGCAGGAAAATCCCCTGGGGCTTAAGTGGTTAAAGTGGCTTGTTGTGGAGCTTTAATCTCAAATATTGAGAAATGCCTTTTATTTTTTCCACATTACATTCCCCCCTCCACATTACATGTGTCTAATGAAAATGGTCTATATTTGTAGGGGGGAGGGTTTGTTACCCTATTTTTTTCAGCATAGTTCAGAAAAGCATTTGCACCCATGTTGGTAACATTACTGATAAGTCACAATTTCAGATATTAAAAATATAATGCAGCTTTGCATGGAAATCCATAGCCCAAAGCCTATAGGAAAAATCTGAACTTAGATACCGCAGGCTGGCCAGACAGCCTCTGTGTGCACCTGTTTTAGTGACTGGTTCGTTAGTGAGCCCAAAAAAAAAAATCAACTGTACCTATGAAGTTTAAAGTATCTGCCCCTCCCACTCAGAATAAAAAGTGCATCATAGCCCACAGTTTGCACATAAGCCATAGCCTTTTTGTATGTCCTGCAGACATGGAGAAGATTACACGTCGTGTGTAAGTATGAGAGGAATTGTATTTATTTATGCAGCCTGAGCCATAGTGGCTGGGTTGCGTGTGTTTTACCTGTTGATTTAATAATATTTTTTAAACCAATATCAAACCGCTGTTGCCAATCTTTTCCAAAACTGTCTGTTTGTTTCTTTATTAGAATTTTTAAAGTAATGTAAATATTTTTCTGCCCACTGTCCCATGAACTCATGTTGGTTTGTGTTCCTTAGTTTATAGTAGGTCCATATAATGTGTGCTAACTTAACATAGCTTGGCTGTTTAATTCATATATTTTTTTTTTTTAATATCTAGCATCAACAATTGTTTAGCTCTTTTCAACAATGAGATTAACGTAGTTTGTGGTTAAGATATTCTTTTAGCTTTAATCTCAAATATTGAGAAATGCCTTTTATTTTTTCCACATTACAGGTGTGTAATGAGATATATAATTTTTTTTTTTTTTTTTTATTCCCCCCTCCACATTACATGTGTCTAATGAAAATGGTCTATATTTGTAGGGGGGAGGGTTTGTTACCCTATTTTTTTCAGCATAGTTCAGAAAAGCATTTGCACCCATGTTGGTAACTTAGAGGCTGTGTGGCCAGCCTGCAGCCTCTGTGTGCACCTGTTTTAGTGACTGGTTCGTTAGTGAGCCCAAAAAAAAAAAAAAAATTCAACTGTACCTATGAAGTTTAAAGTATCTGCCCCTCCCACTCAGAATAAAAAGTGCATCATAGCCCACAGTTTGCACATAAGCCATAGCCTTTTTGTATGTCCTGCAGACATGGAGAAGATTACACGTCGTGTGTAAGTATGAGAGGAATTGTATTTATTTATGTAGCCTGAGCCATAGTGGCTGGGTTGCGTGTGTTTTACCTGTTCATTTAATAATATTTTTTAAACCAATATCAAACCGCTGTTGCCAATCTTTTCCAAAACTGTCTGTCTGTTTCTTTATTAGAATTTTTAAAGTAATGTAAATATTTTTCTGCCCACTGTCCCATGAACTCATGTTGGTTTGTGTTCCTTAGTTTATTGTAGGTCCATATAATGTGTGCTAACTTAACATAGCTTGGCTGTTTAATTCATATATTTTTTTTTTTTAATATCTAGCATCAACAATTGTTTAGCTGTTTTCAACAATTAGATGAAAGTAGCTTGTGGTTAAGATTTTATTTTAGCTTTAATCTCAAATATTGAGAAATGCCTCCCCCCCCACACACATTACAGGTGTGTAATGAAAAATGTATTTGTAGGGGGGGGGGGGGGGTATGCACCTTTGTTCACCTTTTAATCTAATGCAGTGTTTCTTAACACTGGTCCTCATGGCACACTAACAGGCCATATTTTAAGGATTAGCATAGGGTAATGCAGACTAGACCACTGCAATCACTGAGCAGCAAATTATATCACCTGTGATTAATTTCATTTTTCCTGCACACCTGGCCAGAGTTAAGAAACCCTGAACTAATGGCAGGATAAAGCTGGATACACCCTATCCAACTTTTGTGGTTAGATTTCCTTCAGATTTACCTTTTCTATGTAGTGCAAGGGCCTGCCAGATTGCATGCAAATTGAAAGTGTTTAGGTTTGACCTCATATTATATGGTTTTGGTAAGTCTAAAGGAAAAAGTCTTCAGAAAATCTTATAGTGTGTATGGCCCATTAGGCTTCTCTCTTTTTTTCTTTTTACCTAAATTTCTTTGAGAAATGCCTTCTATTGTTTCCACATTACAGATGTGGAATTAAAATTGCCTTTTTATATGCAGGGGGGGTTGTGCCTTTAATCTAATCACAGGTTTAGGCTTATCTTTTTTACCTAATTTTCTTTGGCAACTGAGCAATCAGATTGTATAGTGTTATGACCAGCTTTATACACTTAATTGTGAAGTTAGGAGCATTAATAAAACTGAATTTTGGACTAATTGAGTGTTTGGGCATTGTTTTTTGCTTTTACCTTGAATATCAGAGACAATATAAAGGTTTATCTTTAACCACTTAAGCCCCGGAGGATTTGGCTGCTCAAAGACCAGGGCCTATTTTGCGATTCGGCACTGCGTGACTTTAACAAACAATTGCGCGGTCGTGCGATGCTGTACCCAAATGAAAGAAACGTCTTTTTTTCCCCACAAACAGAGCTTTGTTTTGGTGGTATTTGATCACCTGCGCGTTTTTTTTTTTTTTACGCTATAAACAAAAAAAAGAACGACAAATTTCGAAAAAATAACAATATTTCTCACATTTTTTTTTTTTTATATGAAATCCCACCCCCCCCCCCCCAAACCAAAATGTAAAAATCAAAATTTTTAACATTTTAGGCCAATTTGTTTTCTGCTACATATCTTTGGTGAATAAAATTGCAGTAAACATTTTTTGATTGGTTTGCGCAAAAGTTATTGCGTTTACTAACTATAGGAAAGATTTATGTCATTTTTATTGTTTTTTGTGTTTTTTAACTAGTAATGGCGGCGATCTGCGATTTTTTTTTTTTTTTTTTTTTTTTTTTTTATTCAGGACTCCGACATTGCGGCGGACAGTTCGGACCCTTGACTGACATTTTTGACACTTTTGAGAGTACCATTGAAATTACTACAGTAATCAGTGCTATACATATGCACTGTTACTGTAAAAATGACACTGGAAGGGAAGGGGTTAACTTTATTAGTGATTAGTGGGTAAAATGTATCCCTAGGGGCGTCATTCTAACTGTGGGGGGGCATGGCTTGTGATGTAACCACAGAGACATATGATCCTACATAGCAGGATCGTATAGTCTCTGCAGTTAGATCAGGGAGAATGGCAGGCGGCTTTTTTACATTAGCCATCTGCCTTTCTCCCTCTCCAGCGGGAGATTGTGAGTGACTGGAGGACATCAGAGCCGCCTTTCACTTGCGTGGGGATGTCGGGGAACGAGCAGGGGTGGGAGCACGCCTCCGGTGGTGCGCACTCGCCCCCTAGAGGCTCCTGGGCGAGCGACATCGGTTTGCCCAGGATAGCCAGACTGCCGCAGCAAATAGTCGTGCGGCAGTCAGCAAGTGGTTAATCTAAATGCAGGCTTAGGGTGGTCTTTTTTTCTGTAACGTTTGGAAACAGAGCAATCAGATTGTATAGTGTATGGCCAGCCTTTTTAAAACTGAATTTTGGACTTTTGGCCTCAAAAGCATGAAGGACGGGGCATTATTTTTTTTTTGTCACTGTTTTAAACCATTTTAAGATTCACAGCCTTATTTCCTTTTACATGTGTGTTTTTCAAGTCACTTACATTAAAGTTTTTATGTTTTTTCCTTTTCAGTGTGAATAGAACTCCTCTTGTCTGTCCGATTTGTTTGAGAGTCCAAACACTTCTTTCAACGCACCTTCGCAGGACGTGCATGAATGATGCCCCTGTTGAAGAAGTAAAAGCAGCCCTTGCCAAGGCTCGAGCAGCACAATTACAACTTTCCAAACATTGCATTTTGAATTATAAAGAACTTGAAAAATTCTCAGTTCCTGATAAAATGGAAGGCCTTGTAAAATATTTAGAGGAAAACTACTTGATAATAAAAAACAAACCCTGCTTAACAAGGTATGTAATGCTCACCCTGTTTTGACTTGCAATCACCATCTAATTGTAATTGAGTAATGTCAGAGATGCACTTTTTTCTGCATCATCCAAATCAATACAAGCCTTCAGGGTGTACACCCTTCAGGCAGTACTAATATGCAAAGTTTTATCAGAATGTTAATAAGACACTCTCTGAAGGTAAAATCAACCATATTCAGCAGTGGTAAGTAGGCTTGGATAGTGAGAAAATGCAGAGAATGAGCTATGAAATGGGAGGAGGGAAGAGTCCGAGTCGAGAGGCTAAAAAAAAATAAAATAAAATAAAACTGTTGGATAAAGATGCAAGATTACTGAGGTCTGCATTTAGTCCATTATCTTTTGCAAATTGAATTATTCTTCAAAACTTTTCCTTTCCTGAGTAGTTTTGAAGTGCTTTAAGAAGTAAAACATTCATGTATTTTTATAGGGTGGTCTGGTTGTAAGAAATGACCCACACACTAGACCACAGTATGGAAGACATAAATCTTTTGGAAGTTATTCTTGTGTACACAACATACAATGGACTAAACGTGGACTTCAGTTTTCTAAATCTTTATCCAGCAGATTTAAGTATCTTGCAATAAGTATGGCCCCCACACCATTCCATAGCTCTGTATCTGTCTTCTCTTAGAACTCCATGAGTTTATTTTACCATTGCTGTATGTTTGTTTTGTTTATTTTTTGACAGATTGTTAAACGCTCTGCTTACTGCCGGTTCACACTGATCCGACTTGGACCGCGACTTGTCAGCCTGACAAGTCGCGGTCCGTCGCGCTCCCGTTGTTCGGTACAGGAACCGTTCTAATAGGAGCGACACAAGTCACTCCAGCTTAGAAAAAGGGTCCTGTACTACTTCGGGGCGACCTGGAGCGACTTGCATAGACAATAATTTTATGAAGTCCATGCAAGTCACGCCGAAGTCGCGGTGCACGCGACTTCACAGGTCGCCCCCGAAGTCGTGCCGCTGCAGTGTGAACCGGGGCATTAGAACTGCTTGTGTCTTGGAAGGAGTACAACCCAATAACTTTTTCTAAAAACTTGGATGCTAGCGCAACTAAAGTATCACAGACAGTATTCCGGTTTTGCAACAAGTGCACTTATTGCAAAACCGGAATATTGTCTGGCTACGTTTTGGCTACAATTGCCTTAATCTAATTGTATAATCTCCCCAAGGTCTGCAAACTACCTGTGTGAAAAGTTGAAGACTATTTTTACTAACCAAATCAATCTGTACAAAGACCATTGCATAGATGTTTCCTTTAGTAAAATATTAGCCAAAAATGTCTTCTCCAAGGACTAGAATGTAAAATTCTAAAAAAAGTTCTGGCCCTCTTGTGATTTGTAAGTAGTTTAGTTTCTTAAGAGTTGGTCATTCTCTCATGCGCTAGGCCCCTATCTGATGTTCACTTGAGTTCTCTCTTGATCTCGCATGTGTTACCACACTCTCCCCCTCTATCCAACGTGATGTTGTTTAAACACATTGATAATTCTTTACTTGCGCATTCTAAAATGTTCTCTTCTCCCCCCCCCCCCCCCAACCCCAAGAGTCCAAAGGGAACATTCATTGGCAACCGAAGTAAATACAGCAGTCACACCATATATACCAAATTATAAAGATTTGAGAGTTCAGGCAACATCAGCAGCAGATTCTACAACATTGCCATGCTCAAATCAAGACTACAACCTCATCCCCATAAGGAAATTATTGGGAGGAGAACCTGAACCATGTACATCTGAAGAAGCTTCTAGTTCTGCTCACGACTCACAACATAAATTGCACACAGAAGAGGATACAGAGCAGGAAGAAGAGGATGAAGGAGGAGATGATGTACTGGATGATGATGGTGTTTCACGGTAACTATTTTTTTTTTTCCTCAAAATTTCTTGGCATTTACTCAAACTCTCCATTCTTCTGCATTGTGTGCGTGTGTATGTATATATGTGTGTGTAATATATATATATATATATATATATATATATATATATATATATATATATATATATATATAAATCTCTCTTTTTTTTTTTTTTCAAAAGGATTCATTCCACAAATTGGACCACAAAAAGCAGGTTAGAAATGAGAAAAGCAGGACTATACAAAAGGCACTCTTTGAACACACCAGTTCTCAAAGACTTTACATCCTATTTGCGTGAAACATTGGAGATAGAGAACTGTAATCAGGAGGTATGAATCCAGTACTGTACTATATTTGGTTACCAAACTGTTAGTGTATCAAAATAGAAACGTTTTAAATGCTGAAAAGCTTTCCAGGGAGTACCTGAGAGGGTGGGTATCCAGGAAGTATCCTGGAGGCAAGAAAAGAACAATATTTCACAATTTC
Organism: Pelophylax lessonae; assembly: GCF_965119305.1. Classification (NCBI taxonomy): domain Eukaryota; kingdom Metazoa; phylum Chordata; class Amphibia; order Anura; family Ranidae; genus Pelophylax; species Pelophylax lessonae. The sequence continues at coordinate 205,638 of NW_028120042.1, read as the reverse complement.
CAAATGGAGGCCCTTTTCCTTCATAGGCATTTCTTGTGTAGGGTTTCTTTAGGACCCCAAGGAGTGAATGCAGGGTCTTTTTGGGATATCACTTAACACATGACTTGCACATCTGCAGGTATCCACTCACTCCTGGAAGACTGCGTATAGTTAGACCAGCAAACAAAAATTCTTCTTCTCAGTCCTTTGAATACAGATTTTTCCAAACTGCAAAGTACTGCACAACTCAATTGTCATTGAGACCATTTTGAGTTACATAATGGTAGTCAGATGCTGCATCTGTCCCCGCAGGGTATAACACAGAGAATCGAGTGATCAAACACTGCCGTCACTTGGTTCTCAGAGCTTCCCGAGTAGAGAGATGGTGACTGTCAGTCTGCTCTGCCTCCTCCTCACTTACTGGAGTGCTGGGCTGTGGAGGGGCGGGGAGTGGCCGGCTCAGGCTCTCAGCGGCTCCAGGTGCCAGTCCAGGCATGTGGGCAACTCCGACCATATGGTCATGACCGGCCCTGTGATGTCAGCCCACTGTCTGCTTAAACCGGGTCACATGAGTGCAGAACAAACTTTACTCTGTGATCTACAGGAGAAGTGCAGCCAAACAAGCTGTGGCTGTACTTCTCCATTAATATGGCGGGCAGATTTCACTCTGTAAACCCTTATCCATCTGCTTCTTATATTTCTCTGTCCCAACACTGCAGTACACCCTTGATCCAATTTATAATCATGTTATTTTCCTCCCCCCCAGGTTGAGGATGTGGCCAGATTCCTATATTTCATGAATCCGAAAAGCGCAAACCTACATTTTGTAAAGAACATTGAAAGGGTTAACACATTTTTTAACTCTCTAAATCGTTTTCTTAAAAACCAAACCATCATCATCTACTTAAAACATGTGCGACGCTTTGTCACCTATCAGTTAAAGGGTACAAATTTGTCAGTGAGAGATCCTAAACTATTTCAACAATGTACATTTTTTATGAACGTCACCGATGATATTCAAAAGAGGCTGATGAAACGCATCTCTCGTGAGAACGTTGGTAAAAGGTAATATACGTTTTCTTTATTCTGGCTAGATTTTAATTTCTTGGAGATTTCTGCAATGCTATACCCTTCACATCAATTTCAGGTATGATACCTTGATGACTGTCTCTAAAACGCCAAGCGAATGTCGCAAGCTTCTGGAGGTAGCAAAGGAGTCGTTTCTTAAAGTTATTAGGAAAGCCCAAAAGAAAGAGGTTTTGGATTTGACCGAGAAATGTGATATGCTCTATTACCTTGAAGCAGTGCTGGTGCTTCAACATCTGCAGAGACCAGGGGTGGTTAAGAACATGACGGTAAGTAAGAGTTTGTGACTGCAGAAGAGGTCTGCATGTTCCCTCTTAAATTTTGTACTTCTGCGTGTTTCATCTTAATTTTGTATCCCTAGGTGTATGAGTGGGAGAAGAGAGTGCACCAGCAATATGCAACTTCCGAAGCCACAGCCTTCTTTACAGTCATTGGGGTTCATCTGCATAAGACATCCACTCATCAGGTTGCAGCATTTGCTTTGACAGAACAAGAGGAAATGGTAATGTGCTAAAAACAATAAAATAAAAAAAAATAAAAAAGGGGTCGGGGGTTTGGAGAGATGGAAAATAAAGTTGGCGCAATGATTTTTAATATTTTCTACATTTTCCCAGTGGTTCAAGGTATACTTTGAGCAAGTAAGACCAACCATGCTGAATGCCTCTGAGAGGAGTGAATTCTTTTTATCATCATCCGGGCATAAAATTTACAATGTGTCAAATGACTTGCGGAGATATCACGAGAGGTAATTTATGAGTTAAATGATGGACGTCTGTGTAAAAAAATATTAAGTCCCTATAAAGTTTTTTTTTTTTTTTTTTGCTATTCAGGGCCTCTTTTGATGGGGGTTACCCTCCCTATTCTGATCTGCTAAAAAAAGAGACCTGGAAGTAAGGGTAATCTCCCGAAAATATCATATTTTTTTCCAAGGGCCCTTTCACACCGGCTTTCTGATCAGGTCTGCCTGTCAGTTTTTCAGGTGGACATGATCAGATGCTCCATGCACCCATATGGAGCAGCGAATGTCCGTGGCGACATGTCTGCTTACACCTGCTGCTATCCGATCCCTGAAATCCAGATGGTTGGAAACCTTATTTTCCATCCTTCTTGAGATTGGATGAAAACAAACAGGCGGTCTGTTTTCATCCGACCTCCCTCAGAGGAGATGGCGGATCTGACAGGTCTGTCTCTGCAAAGTAAGCAGAGACGGACCTGTCATCTGCCTTCTCAATGGGAATCGGCGGATCAATCCCTGCTGAGCAAAACTAAGTCTGTCAGGTGGAAAGCCTGTGTGAAAGGACCTTTATAGAATAGGCTTGGCCACAACCAGTCTTTCTCTGCCTGAATTTTTTTTATTTTTTATATATATATATATATATATATATATATATATATATATATATATATATATATATATATATATATATATATATATATTTTGTTTTTTTTTCTTTTCTCTTGACTCCCTATCCGGTACGACCATTGTCAGCAGGCACAGAAAGAAGGGTCCTCCGATGAAATCTTAGATACTGTAGCACTAAAGATCTGACTGGGGTTAACCACTTCAGCTCCAGAAGGTTTTACCCCCCCCCCCCCCCCTTGAATGACAAGGCTATGTTTTTTTTGCAAAACGCCACTGAGTTGCTTTAACTTTCAATTGCGCAGCTGTGGGATGCCGTACCCGAATAAAGTATATATTTTTTTTCCCTGCAAATGGAGCTCTCTTTTGGTGTTATTTGATCACCTCCAGTTTAAACAAAAAAAAAGATCTAAATTTAGAACAAAATTTTTTTTTTATGTTTGTTACTTTGTGCCATCAAAAAATTCCCGATTAAAACCAATTTCTCTTCAATTAAGGCCAATATGTTTTCTGGTACATGTTTTTTTTTTTTTTTTTAAATCCTAACTGTAAATGTATTGGTTTGCGCAAAAACTTTATAGCTTCTACAAACTACAGGATGCATTTATGAACTTTCTTTTTTAATTGTTTTTACTAGTAATGACAGCAAAAAAGCAATTGTTAGTGGGATGAAGACATTGCTGCGGACAAATCTGACACCAAGTGACACTTTGGGGATGAGTGACACCAATAGAGTTATGAAAAAAAAATGCACTGTTACTGAATAAATGGCACAGGCAGGGAAGGGGTTAACACTAGGGGTGATCACGGTGTTAAGTGTGCTCCTAGGGAGTGCTTTCTTACTGTACCGGGACTAGATGTACTAAAGGAAAAGATCTGTGTTTTCAGCTTGGCTGAAACACAAAGATCTATTTTTCTCCCTGACAGAACAGTGTTTCGCTGTTCTGTCATTCCAAAGAATGATCGGTCACCCCCCCCCCCCCACTGATTGGCTCCCGCAGCCCCGAAAACACATGCACAAAATCACATGCCGTTACATGATTTTGCGCATCCGGGCCACCCTGCCGCAGTATAAATGCAGTGGGCGGTCTGAAAGTGGTTAAAATCCTTCCCCACTCTATCCAAAGTGAAATAAAACGGTCTGATTTACAACTTCTGTGTTTTTTTTTTTTTTATTCATTCTCAACTTTAGGTTTCATCTACCAAATATCACAAGCCAGATCATTCGTCGAGTATGCGAGACCTGGACAATGCAAGAGTATTCCGATGTTGACCGCTGCATGTTTGCAAAATATCTCTCACACACAAATCTGACTGCGGATCGATGCTATAGAGAGAAGACTATAAATGGGATCTGTCATGCGTCTCTACTGGTCACAAAAGCAGGTGCAGGGACACCAAGCAGCAGCCAAACAAACACTCCAAGGTAATCAGTCAGAAATGTTCTTAAAAGGGTATGTAAGTGCCAAACCAAATAGTGCATACATTGTGGCTTACCAGTTTGCAGATGTAGTGGCTGCAAAATCTTTCTAACTTTTTCAGCTAGTGATGAAACCTGTAGCTCACATCTATACTAGGGTTGAAACACTCGCCTTACTGTATTAGGCAGCAATGCCATCCTAGCATGGGAAATGTTTAAAGAATTAAAAAAAAAAAAACTAAAGTAAAAAAAAACTGAAAAATAATGACAACCTTCCCCCTAGTTTGTAGACACGATAACTTTAGTGCAAACCAATCAAAATACACTTATTGTGATATTTTTAGTAAAAAAAAATGTAGCCTAATACAACTTGACCTTAAATAAGCAAAGAAATTAGTTTATTATTATTTTTTATTATTATTGGCAATGTTATATAGCAGAAAGTGATTTTTTTTCCCCAAATTTTTGCTTTTATTGTTGTCTAAGTCCCCGTGGGGGGGGGGGGGGGTCTTTCCCATTCTATTCCTGTTTGGGAGACATTCTCACTGAGCCAGAAATTGATGAAAAATATCTGCTTAGGATGTGCCCTTCTTAGGGGGATGTCCCCTTGCTTAGTGTCCTGATAAAATATCCAGGGCAGGACTGGTAAAGAAAGTGATGGTAAATATCCTCATCAATCATTTGGGCATTAAAAAGTGAGGTTCAAGCGTAACTGCCTGTGGTGGGAGCTGAAGAGGCTCAAAGCACAGGTGGTCCTCTTACAGGAGACCCACTTTACCCCTCGATCTCTCCCGAAGCTCCCCACCTACCTGTTCACTCAGTGGTTTCATGGTCTCTCCCCAATCAGTAAATCTCGGGGTGTGGCTATTGCTATCCACAGAGCGTGTCCCTTTCAGCCTATAGATCACTTGGTGGACCCCCACGACCGCTACGTGTTCCTGAAGGGCACGATCATGGGTAAAATGTACACGTTTGCTTCTGTTTATGCCCCTAACACAGGTCAGCTTACTTTTATTGACGCGACACTTGAGCGCCTGGCTTCGTTCGGGGAGGGCTCCCTGGTCGTTGGCGGCGATTTCAATGTCTGCTCAGATCCCCTCCTGGATACCTCTCATGGTCGCTCCTCCCACTCATTCTCCTTCCTAAAACACTACCGCAAGACTCTTCAGTCCCATCTCCTTGTAGACTCCTGGCGCATACTACATCCCCAGGAAAAAGACTTTAGTTATTTCTCTCCTCTACATGAGGTGTATATGAGGATTAATGTCATTTACATTGATCATCCAATCCTGGAGTTTCTCCTGCGGTCGTCCGTTGGTAATATCACAATTTCGGATCATGCTCCAGTCGTGATGGAGCTTACCCTGCCCTCTGGCTCCTCTAGGTCCTGGACCTGGAGACTGAACAAAAACTTGTTGGATGATTCGCAGGTGGTCTCCAGGGTCTCGGAGGTATTGCGGTGTCACTTCGCGGAGAATGCATCTGAGGACCTGAGTGGGGGACTGATATGGGAAGCGCATAAAGCGGTGGTGCGAGGAGAGCTCATTTCCCTGGGGGCTAAGCTTAAAAGGGAGCGTCAAGCCCTTCCGGCGGCTCGGTTTTTAAGCCCTCGGAGATCGCTGACCAGTTTCGCAATTATTATGCGGTCCTTTATGACCTATCCGGTTCCACCACGGCGGACTCCCAAACTGCTTAGTTGACGGCCATCAGAGACTACCTCTCTGACCATGTCTTCCCCTCCTTGTCCACAGACCAGCGCTCTGACCTAGACGCTCCCATTACGCTGGACGAACTGGAACGCACTATACTCTCCCTGCCTAATGGCAAAAGCCCTGGCCCTGACGGCTACACAAAGACCTATTACAAAACGTTCCTTCCTCTTCTACAAAAACCCATGTGTGACTATTTCAACTCGCTGGCCGCAGACGGGGAGATACCCTCGGAAGCCTTAATGGCTCATATCACGGTGATTCCGAAGGCCAACAAAGATCCCACAGCTCCACAAATATACCGTCCCATTTCATTGCTTAATGTGGATATCAAACTTCTGGCAAACCGCCTGAAACACCTTATGCCCCAGGTTATCTATCTAGATCAGACTGGTTTCATTCCCGGCAGGGAGGCTCGAGATAATGCCATTCGGGCGATACAGTTAATCTATTGGGCTACTATCCATCCCGACTCACCGCCTTACCCGATCCTGTCGACCGACGCCGAAAAGGCGTTTGATCGGGTGGATTGGACTTATTTGCGGAGTGTTTTGGAGTCGCTGGGACTGGGTCCACACATGTTGACCTGGATCATGGCACTGTACAGAGACCCTAGTGCTAGAGTCCGTGTTAATGGGTGTCTTTCCACCGGGTTCCGGATCCGCAACGGTACCAGACAGGGATGCCCTCTTTCGCCCCTTCTTTTCGCCCTGGTCCTGGAGCCCTTTCTGGCTAAGGTCAGGGCGAATTGTGATATCAGAGGCGTGCGATTCGGAACGATGGAACATAAGCTCTCGGTTTATGCTGATGACATCCTGTTCCATCTTACCGACCCCCCCCCCCCCCCTGCTTTCTTTACTGGTTCTGATGCGAGAGCTTGAGTGATTTAGCCATGTCTCCAATTTTAAGATCAATCTTGGCAAATCCGAGATTCTCCCCGTCTGTGTGCCCGCGCCCTTGTCTGGATCCCTGCAGGCTGGCCTCCCTTTCAAGTGGACTGAGTCCTCCCTGACGTACCTCGGCATACAGCTTACGGCCTCTTTTGATGCACTTTATGTGGCCAACTACCCCCGCCTCTTAGCAGACATCAAACAGGACCTCCTGCATTGGACCAAGATGGCCTTTACTTGGTTGGGGAGGGTTAACATTATTAAGATGAATGTTCTCCCCAGGGTGCTGTTCTACCTCCACATGCTGCCTATCCCTTTGACTCGTAGTTTCTTCCGCCTTTTGGATGGCCTGATTACGGGCTTTGTCTGGAATGGTAAATGCCCCCGCATTGCCCTGGCTACCCTGAAGCGCCCTAAGCACTTGGGAGGCCTCGGCCTTCCAGACGTTCAGCGCTATTATCGCGCTATTGTCCTTGAACGCATCCTCAACTGGAGCTTCCATACCCACTCTAAACTCTGGGTCCCTCTCGAAAAGTTTATGGCGGGCAGGAATCTCTCTCCTATGCATCTTGGCTTTCTCGGGAATACCAGGGGCTGTCAGACAATGTCTCTCCCCTCACGGTCCACCCGTTGACAGTATGGGACCGTGTGAACAAGCTCCTGGATCTGGCACCCCCTGTGTCCCCATTGCCCCCTCTGGGGGGCTACCTTTTGTTCCCCCCTGGGGAACAGATGGCCTTTTTTGACCCATGGGTGGACGATGGCAACGCCAGTTGCAGGAAACTGATGGAGCGCGGTAAGATCCTGCCATACGACATCTTGAAGGCACGTTACGGTGGTCCCCTATGAATTTTTGGAAGTATAGGCAGCTCCACCACTTCTTTGCCGTTCATGGACCGGAAATCCGCCCCCAGGCCTCACTTAAACCCTTTGAACCTTTGTTTATCCAGGACGATCCCATCCCTCATATGGTCTCTGAGTTGTACCAATTACTAGGTGCTGCATCCTCCGCTTCTGCGCCCATATGTACTCGGCTGTGGGAGCAGGACCTGGGAATACAGCTTACTGATGCCCAGCTTTCTTGTCTCTACCAATTGACTCACTCGAGCTCAGCAGACTCTAAGATGCAAGAAACAAATTACAGGCTCCTGACGCGCTGTTACCGGGTACCAGCGGACTTGGCCCGCATCTATCCCTCGGCCTCCTGTGCATGTTGGCGGAACTGTGGAGGTGTCGATACCCTGCTTCATCTGTGGTGGGAGTGTCCGATGATCGCCCCCTTCCGGGACAGGTCAAAACTATCCTGGACCTGGACGTGCCTTTTAACCCCCCTCCATTTCCTCCTGCACGTGCCCTGCATGCCGCTCAGCCGCTGTAGACGTAGCTTGCTACCCCATCTCTTTAACGCTGCGAGGAGATTGATCCCGATTTTTTGGAAGCGGCCGCAGGTTCCGGGTAGGACGGAGTGGCGGCGGATGGTGAACACTATCAGAGATGCAGAGGACTGGGTCGCTAGATGTCGAGGGACAAGGGAGCGCAATGACGAGAGATGGAGACCGTGGACCGATCACTCGGGTGACTCGGCTGTGGTTTCCTCAAGCCTTGATCATGCCCTGCTAGTGCTGGCCGATCCGTCCCTAGCAGCCCTTCCCCGGCCCGGCCCTTAAACCCCTTTCCGTAGGATGTTCTTGCTTTTCAGGTGGAGAAGAGGACCACGTGGGGGCGAGGCGCTGGCGGTGCTCCAGATTCCGGCAGGTACGATCTTCTTCCCCCCTTCTTTTTTCTCCTTCCCTAGATCTCCCTCTTCCCTCTCTCTCTCCCTATCTTCTTCGTCTTGTTTCCTCCCCTTGGTATCCCTATCTCTGAACTCTTCTATTTGTTCTTTCTCCCTACTTGCTGCCCAATCTACCTCGCGTGGGTGTTTTGGGTGGTCTGCCGGCTCTAGTCAAGTTGTTTCTCCCTTTCCTTAGGCCCCTCCGATCCTGGAGCCGGCCTAAGGGTGGTGCGGCTCTTCCGTGTGGTCCCCCTTTGTTACTGGGTACCCCCACTACCCGTTTGTGGTGGTGGGGGGTGCAAGGGGGGGGCGCCGGTTGGGGGCGCCAAACTGGGGGTGGTCTGATGGAGGCTATTGCCCCCCTCCCCCCTGCAGTGTGCCCCAGCCTAGGGCTCCCCCGGGCTGTGTTTCACATCCCCTGGGACTTACGGCGTCCGAAGTTTACTGTGGCGCGTAGCACCCGGCAGGCCGCCCTTTACTTTCATTGAATGCTGGTTTTTGCACTATATTGTGTTGATAATTGCTCCTCCTTTTTCACTGTGTTATGTTCCACGATGCACTTTTATGCCCTCCTGGGGTGTGGCACTATTTGGCCAACATCCCTCGCCTCCACTTTTGTTTGTCGTTATCGTCTCATTCTTCTCTGTACTCATGTTAAAATAAATAAAGATTCATTAAAAAAAAAGTGAGGTTCAGATATATAAACTCAAGAATAAACCCATTTTTTTTTTTTTTTTGCTCTACAGAAATGAAGCACCTGGTTTGGATAGTCAGCCAGTTGAAGTTGTCTCAATGGAACCTCAAAGTAAAATTAGACGTTCCAACAGGATCCAGAGTAAGTAGTGTGTGTGTGTGTGTGTGTGTGTGTGTGTGCAGAACACAAGGAGGGGGGAGGGGGGGGGAGCGGAAGGGGGTGGTTGCCCTGGGCAGTAAAAGCTATTAGAGGGAGGGGGATGCAGTGCAGTGTACTTCTAAAGAGTGGCTGGACAACTGTGTATGATTGATCCAGCCACTAGTTGCTGTACCTCTTGCAACGATATGCCGAGTGCGCTCATGCACCCTGCACAAGCCTTAGAGCAGACCAGCCTTTCATTGCAGATCACAGCCAGATGGAGACGCTGCGCTGACACAACCCCCCCACAGACAGGAGAGGAGACAGAGCTGCTCCACCCTTCTCTCCCCTCTCTCTCTCTCTCTCTCTCTCTCTCTCTCTCCCCTCTCTCTCTCTCTCCCCTCTCTCTCTCTCCCCTCTCTCTCTCTCCTCTCTCTCTCCTCTCTCTCTCCCCTCTCTCTCTCTCCCCTCTCTCTCTCTCCCCTCTCTCTCTCTCCCCTCTCTCTCTCCCCTCTCTCTCTCTCTCTCTCTCTCTCTCTCCCTCTCTCTCTCTCTCCCCTTTCTCTGTCTCCCCTAGGCAGGAAAGATTGAGATAAAAAAAAAAAGAGATCACGTCAGTATTTACAACCGCCAGGCTGGACGTGACCTAATGTCTCGGCCGGGCCTCCAAGAGCCATAGAGACTGCCGGGGACCATCTGGTCCTCGGTATTCTCTATGGTGAACTTCTGCTTCCAGCGGATTCCTTCTCTGGCTCCCCCGATCGCACAAGCAAGCCAGTAGAAGCCTGTAAGAACGCTGAACTGGGGGGTGGGGCACAGTTTTCCATCTTCACCCTGGGCACCATATGACCTTGTTCCAGCACTGTGTGTGTAGTCAGGATCCGAGGGGTAAGTGATTCAATCATCCATTCTAAAATCTGCTTTAGTTGGCAAAACAGAAAATAATGGCAGGCTGTCTTTATGGCAGCTCAAACCACCACAAGGAACTCCCCATCAATACCACACAGTATTTTAGGGTTAACTTTCAGTGTTCTAGGTACAGTAGAAGCAATAACTAAATTCTATTTTACAGGCCAGCTCACCCAGCAGGATCAAGTCAGATTAAGGAGGCTTCCTTCCAGAAGATGGGGTAGGTGGTTCAATCATCCATTCTAAAATCTGCTTTAGTTAGCGAAACCTAAAATAATGGCAGGCTGTCTTTATGGCAGCTCAAACCACCACAAGGAACTCCCCATCAATACCACACAGTATTTTAGGGTTAACTTTCAGTGTTCTAGGTACAGTAGATGCAATAACTAAATTCTATTTTACAGGCCAGCTCACCCAGCAGGATCAAGTCAGATTAAGGAGGCTTCCATCCAGAAGATGGGGTAGGTGATTCAATCATCCATTCTAAAATCTGCTTTAGTTAGCAAAACCGAACATAGCGGCAGGCTGTCTTTATGGCAGCTCAAACCACCACAAGGAACTCCCCATCAATACCACACAGTATTTTAGGGTTAACTTTCAGTGTTCTAGGTACAGTAGATCCAATAACTAAATTCTATTTTACAGGTCAGCTCACCCAGCAGGATCAAGTCAGATTAAGGAGGCTTCCATCCAGAAGATGGGGTAGGTGATTCAATCATCCATTCTAAAATCTGCTTTAGTTAGCAAAACAGAAGATAGCGGCAGGCTGTCTTTATGGCAGCTCAAACCACCACAAGCAACTCCCCATCAATACCACACAGTATTTTAGGGTTAACTTTCAGTGTTCTAGGTACAGTATATCCAATAACTAAATTCTATTTTACAGGTCAGCTCACCCAGCAGGATCAAGTCAGATTAAGGAGGCTTCCATCCAGAATCCAGGTATCCTTACCACTGATAGCAAAACACTGAAAGGGAAGGAAGTACCTGCCCTCTCCTAAGCCTACACACACGCATGCACACGCACACACTTTGTAACAGGCCCGGACTGGGACAAAAAATAGGCCCGGTCGTTTTGGACTGAGCTGCCCAGGGGGGGTGGGGGTGGGGCGTGTGATGTTTGTCGGGATGGTTGATGACAGGATTTAATGTTCCAGGATGTGTGGATTCGATTACGGTACCTTTTTTAGTTTAATATGACAGACTGGGTCCAATTTAGATCAGAGCTGCCATATGATGCTGTTTTTTTTTTTGTCTTACTTTAAATCCTGTTTTGATGGTTGAGTCCTAAAAATAGTATAGAGCAGCACAAGATGAGGGTTACTCTAATCAAGGGGTAGAAAACCTTTTTGGGCACAGTGTGCCGAAAAATGTTTTCAAAGAAATTGGGAGTGCCAGATACATAAAAAAACAACTGTCAACTTCATATAAAGTAACTGCTGTAAACCGCTTCAATAATAGTAAGAAATCAAATGAGCTTTGCACCTTCACAAATCAGATCAGCCCCAATTCCTGCACCTTCACACATCAGATCACCCCAATTCCTGCACCATCACACCTCAGATCAGCCCCAATTCCTGCACCATCACACCTCAGATCAGCCCCAATTCCTGCACCATCACACCTCAGATCAGCCCCAATTCCTGCACCATCACACCTCAGATCAGCCCCAATTCCTGCACCATCACACCTCAGATCAGCCCCAATTCCTGCACCTTCACACCTCAGATCAGCCCCAATTCCTGCACCTTCACACCTCAGATCAGCCCCTGGTAGGCTGGCACTGGCAGCAACAATTTTATTCAAATCAGAATTTCTTCTGCAAATAGCCTGGCAGCAAATATTTTATTCAAATAAGGATTTCTTCTGCAAATAGGCGGGCACTGGCAGGCATAGTTCTAGTCTAGTACTATGCCTGGCATCCTTATTTGAATTAAATTGTTGCTGCCAGTGCCGGCCTATCTGCAAAAGAAATCCCTAAGTAGAAATCACTCCTCTCTCCAGTCCCCCACTTACCTTGGGTGTGCTGTGCGGTGTGGCTGCAGAGAGTCCCCGCTGGACATAGTACAGGAGATGGTCAGAGACCGCAAACATGATACAAGAGATGGTCAGAGACTACAGACATGATACAGAAGATAGTCAGAGACTGAGGACATGATACAGGAGATGGTCAGAGATTGAGGACACGATACAGGAGATGGTCAGAGACTGAGGACACGATACAGGAGATGGTCAGAGACTGAGGACATGATACAGGAGATGGTCAGAGACTGATGACATGATACAGGAGATGGTCAGAGTCTGCAGACATGATACAGGAGATGGTCAGAGACTACAGACATGATACAGAAGATAGTCAGAGACTGAGGACACGATACAGGAGATGGTCAGAGACTGAGGACACGATACAGGAGATGGTCAGAGACTAAAGACACGATACAGGAGATGGTCAGAGACTGAGGACATGATATACAGGAGATGGTCAGAGACTGAGGACATGATACAGGAGATGGTCAGAGACTGAGGACATGATACAGGAGATGGTCAGCGTCTGCAGACATGATACAGGAGATGGTCAGAGACTACAGACATGATACAGAAGATAGTCAGAGACTGAGGACACGATACAGGAGATGGTCAGAGACTGAGGACATGATACAGGAGATGATCAGAGACTGAGGACATGATACAGGAGATGATCAGAGACTGAGGACATGATACAGGAGATGGTCAGAGACTGAGGACATGATACAGGAGATGGTCAGAGTCTGCAGACATGATACAGGAGATGGTCAGAGTCTGCAGACATGATACAGGAGACTGGCAAAGACTGCAGACATAGTACAGGAGATGGTTAAGAGAAGTTCAGAGACTGCAGACATGATAGAAGGACACTAGGGGGGACGGAGAGCACAGGGAAAGGAGAATGCACTGGAGGAGCTGAAGGGCAAGGGGGGGGACTGGAGAGAATTAAGGGGGAGGGAGGTTGGAAAGCATTGCAGGGGGCTTGGAAGGCGCACGGTGTGGATAACACAGGGGGGGGAGCAGGGAAAACCAGGGGGATGGAGAGCATGGGGGAGGGGGGTGGGACTGGAAATCACTTAGGGGGGAGCCAGGGAGCACTGGGGGAGACAGAGAGCACTGGGGGAGCCAGAGAGCATAGGGGGAGATGAAAAGCACTGTGGGGACTTGAAGAGCACGGAGGGGGGGGGTGCTAAGGAGCACGGGGGGGGGTAAAGAGCACGGGGGTTAAGAGCACTGGGGGGCAATAAAAGAAGTTGTATAGGAGGGGAATGGGACAGCTGCATATAGATAAATTGATATTTCCATATTTCTCCTGCAGCTGCAGAGTGCCTGCAGAAGGGAGGAGGAGAATCAGTCACCCAGCGGTCGCAGGGGCCGGAATAGGGAAACATCAAATCCTCTATATGCAGCCGCCCCATCCCCCTCCTATTCAGTACACACGGGGCTGCACAAGTGCACAGCACTGCAGGCACTTACCTTCTCCCCGCTGCCGCCCCCCCGCGAGCAGCCCGGACTGAAGGAGCTGCCACATCTGCAGCTGCTTCACACAAAGATGCGGGCTGGACTGGGCTGGCCGCACTGGGCAGGACACCGGCCTGACACCCCTTGACGTGAAGAAGCGGGAACATTTGAATTGTCCGGCTCCGCAGCCAATCAGCCTTCTGCTTAGGGCCCCCCTGAGCAGAAAGCTGCTTGGCCACAGAGCCGGCCGCAGTGAGGGAACTTCAGAGCCGCAGCCCACTGGGAATATGCCCAGTCTGCCCTATGGCCAATCTGGGCCCGCTTTGTAATCATATTCTCTATAAACCAACATGTTCACTGTACTAGAAACCGATTAGGTACCAAATACACTTGCAGAGTCACGTGTTGAAAAGGAGATAGTACTTGGCTGTCAGACCATAGGAACTTGCATAATTAATCTCGCCTATTTATCAGATTATAGAGTCTACTCAATATAGAGAATTACAGGGAATTAAAAAGGGAATTTCAAACTTAAGGCCACAGTAACAGAGTTGGAATAAGTCTCCCATTCAGCTGCACTACTTCTGTGTAACATTTACGGGCAGCCCGATTAACAGGCGCTTCCAGGGACAATATAAATGACCTGGGACAGGCTCCTATTTGCAGGGACTGTCCCAGGAAAAAAGGGACAGTTAGCAAGTATGGTATTTGTCATTCTCTTATACTATTTCCCTTCAGTTAGTCCTAGGTCTCATTTCCTATCACTGATTAAAATCCCTAGGACAGAGTTGAGTAAAGCCTCACTGTCACACTTGGCCCAAACACAGGTGGTGAGACTCTATAGCTGGCTACTGTGTTCTTCACCTATAGCAGCCCCCTTTCCCATAAGGCAATCAGACCTAACAGTACTCAGTTGCCCCCAGGTCTTATACACAATGCTATAGTGTCTGGCCACCACGTCAGTGTAAAGTGAGCAATTCAAACAGGTACTTGCAATTGGCAGACAGGTAGAGGAGTGGCTCTATGACAGCCCAGGTAAAAGGGATGCATAGTTCAGAGAATAGTCCGCTATCCGGTCCGAGGTCATACGCAGGGAAATCCAAAATAGCATGACAGACAGGGCATTTGATCAGACATTGTCACAAGCATGCCCCTTAAGGTTTGTCTGGCTTATAACAGGTTCAGTTTTCAACCAGAGACTGGCCACATTATTCACCTTGCAGGTGGACAGACAAGATAGGGAGAATGCCATAGGCAAAACCAGGATGTTGGCATAAGGAGCAGGAGTGCTAGATGTTCCTGACCCTCACTAAGCTGAACAAAAACTACTATTGAAACAGGAGACATGGTTTGCATGCAGTTTAATTCAATGATTTTGCCTCCTATAGCTAACAAAGTATTTAACTTTATTTTTCTCCTCCCACAGGTTTAAAGAAAAAGAACCTGAACACCTTTTCACCTTTTCCCATCTACAGTTCAAAATGTGCAAATTAAAACTTGGATAGAAGCAAGTGTTGTGGTCAAGGCTAAAAAAAAAAACATAAAATAAAATTGTACAATTAAATTGTTTTTGTTATACATGCAGACATTTAAAGTTAATCTAATAAATAATAATAATAATAATAAAAAAAAAATGATGAAACTATTTTTGGTAATGCTTCTTGAACTCATTCATGTCTGGCTGTGCTTTTAATATTTTCGAGTAAAAAAATTATATTGGAACTTTCCTGTGGGTGGTGCCCAATTCAGGCAAGCATTGGCACCAGTGTTAGTAACATGATAAATGCCCACATTTGGGAAATGATTTGTCATTTAAATGGGCAGAGTGTGATGGAGAACTGAGACTAGTTTCCCATCATGTCTGCAGAGGGCATGTTTGAAAGCCGACATTGGGCTGAACAATGGTTTGGGATCCATTTATTGCTGTGTCTGGCCAAAAAGCAAAGTAGAACTGAAGGGGAACTAATCTCTCATGTCCCCATCAGGCTGCACACACACCACAGAACCAAAGTTATTGTCTGCAAGCATGCTCAGTTCTGTTTGTATACATTTAACATTCTGCATATGAGAGACTTGTGGAGTTTCATTGCAACTACATATAAATCTTGTAGGGTAAAATTGGAGATGGAAACTTGGACCAGAAATTTTACACAAAAAAACAAAAAAAAAACTTTTCTGCAGGCTCCACTTAGTAGTTACTGTGAATATATTGTCTAATACTTTTTCTTTTTTTTTTTTATAGCTCATATTCTCAAGGCAATGGAAATATCATGTGGCATAGAAATATATCATGTGGCATTTCTCTGCACTAATCACATTGTATAAAAAATTGTATTCATTGCAATGGAAAACTGCAGCATGCTCATAGGATTTCATTTGGGTTTGCTAATTTTCAATAGTCTTCATGAGAGCTCATTCTGCAGACAATGTGGGCTTTTTTGCCATTGGTTTTCAACTACATAATCAAATAAATTGTGTATTCATAGTAATAGCAACCTAAAACGGTGGGCAGACGAGTTCATTTTAGTTTTATTTGCCCAAAAAGAGCACAGAACTGGCTTGGCACCTCCTGAGTTCCCACCGGCTGCAAGTCCCACAAAACCCCCTCAGCAACGGAGAGCTCGTCGAGGAGACTGATGACCCACCTGCTTGGATTTGTCTCGGCAAGTACCACCATCACTCACTCCACCTGCATTGGTTCCCCCTTTGCATCCTTTCTGTCCACCAAACTTGCTGCCCATTCTCTCTCCGCCTGGACATTTCACTTGCTTGACATACTGCCCCCCATACAGATCTGGGCTGGACGTCTTCTGCACCACTTCAATTGGTTACATTCATACGTCTACTGGACGGTCCTGACTCGCCTCAGTCTGCCCTGCTATGCCCCCCATTCCAGTTAAGCTGCCCACCTGGGGTTTGGGCGCAGATGACGGCCCACCCTGGACTGCTGTTGACATCCCCACCTCCACCTCCTGGAGCTGAACTTTTGACTTCGGAAGCCTACCCCTTTGACCCTACCTGTGCTTCCCCTGTGGACTTCATGCTCACCTTGTATGCTGGCCTGTGGGTATCTCGCCCAGGTTGAGACCCCCCTTGACTCTTTTTTTTTTTCCTATTTGGAGCCCTGCCGGGTTAGGCAGCGGCTGCACCTTCCCGCCCCTCTTCCCCCCCCCCCCTTTTATTTTTTGTGGGGGAGATGGGTGATGGTAGGTCGATTGATATACACCCACAAGCTAACTCCTTACCTGCTACCGCCCCTGCAGCCATTGCCATCCGGAAAGCCCGGGCCCGGGTCCTCAAGTCACTCACTTGCCTGCCCAGGGTCCCCTTTATGGTGGCAAAGTGGTTCGTATTATTACTGCTGGGCATGGGGTTATGTGTGATGCTTATTGGGGTGGGGGGCGTGGTTGCGGGTCCCCTCGACTACCATTTGAGGGGGGTTATTGCTGTATGCTGGGCCTGCTCGCCGGGTAGACGCTGACCCTGTGGTGTCTTTGGCCCCCCAGGTCGGTTCTCTCCCCGGGAAGCCCCGGTCCAGACTTGAACAATTATAATATGCTTCATGGTTGTGTACTTTCTTTTATTATTGTTGATAGTTACATGTCCTCGAAGACTCCGCCCTTTTCTGCGCCAAAATTTCACCGAGGGTGGCGGACTCCCTCTTAATTCATTGCAGTTTCAAGGCTCTCAGAGTTGGCTAAATGGTATTTCCTTGAATTCCATCCTGTAGTACCTACCTCCCCGTATGACCTTAGGCGGTCCCGTGTCCACTCTACACTTTATGCCCTGTCTCAATGGACCGCCCAGGAGCCCCAGGCCCAGATCCTCTGGTGCAAGGGACCCCTGGAAATCCTCCAGTCTGGGCCAACACTCATTGACATACCTCCCTAATTCTTTACCAGCAGTCCCTCATTCTCAGTCCGTAGGTGGGGCGCACCGTTGGTTGTTTGACTCTCTACCACCGGTACCCGTACATTCTGGGTGCACTCCCGGCTAGGACTACTCCAACCTCCACAGTGTTTACTAGTATAGCACTCCCTAATCCGTCTGCCTTATACACATCTCCAAACGACCTTTTTCCTTACCGGATCCTCGCTTGACAGGTAGGCAGGACCTCCTGCCACCAGATCGTCCCTCTACCCCACTCCTCCATCCCCACCTTCCCTCCTATTTTTTTTTTTTTTCTTTTTCTCTCCCCTCCCTCTTTTCCTTCTCTCCTTCTTTGTACACTACTGTGTCGTCTCATCTACTGACGCACAAGGTGCATTCCCCCAGCATGAGCGCCACTGGACCATCCCTGAAAATAATCTCACTTAACGTTAGAGGTTTAAACGTTCCCGAACGCAGATCCAAGCTCTTACTCTCTACTCGACAGGCTAAGGCGGAGGTGGTGTTTATACAAGAAACCCACTTCAGCTCAGATACTACGCCTCGTCTGTACGATCGCTACTTCCCGACTGTTTACCACTCCACCTCAAGCGTCTCCAAATCAAAAGGGGTATCTATCCTCTTCTCCAAAAATTGCCCATAGATTCTCCACGACTCCCTCGCCGACCCTAACGGGAGGTATTTATTCGTTAAGGGCTCCATCCGAGGTCAATCTTTCACCTTTGCAAACATTTACGCCCCCAATAAACAACTGGTCCCCTTTTTTCGGGAAACGTTCCTTCTTCTGACCGAATTTCAATCAGGAACCCTGGTGGTGGGTGGGGACTTCAATGTTGCCCTCACTCCCCTCCTTGATGTCTCTTCGGGCTCTTCCTCCCTACCCTACTCAGCCTTGCGTTCAATTAAAACCCTACTTAAAGATCTCTTGTTACACGATGCCTGGAGGACGCTGCACCCAGACACAAAGGACTTTACCTACTTCTCACACCCACACAACAAATACACAAGGATAGACCGCTGCCTGACCTGGAGTTTGTTTTGGAGCTGACTTCTGCCCTGTGGGACTATTTTGCCCATAATGACACACCAGATATGACCCCCGCCACTTGGGGGCGGCACATAAGTGTGCTATTAGGGGTGTATTTATTGCCGAATCGCAAAATAGGCCCTGGTCTTTGAGCAGGAAAATCCTCCGGGGCTTAAGTGGTTAAAGTGGCTTGTGGTTAGGATTTACTGTAGTAATGTCACTGGTACCCCCAAAAGTGTCAAAAATGTCAGTCAAGGGTCCGATCTGTCCGCCGCAAAATCGCAGATCGCCGCCATTACTAGTTAACCACTTGCTGACTGCCGCAAGAACATATACTGCGGCGGTCAGCCCCGTGCAGGCAAAGTGACGTATAGGTACGTCACTTGCCTGCGAGCCAATAGGGGGCGCGCTCCCGCCCCTGCTCGCTCACTGGGATCCCCGCGCATGTGACCGAAAGACCCGATGTCCGCCGGTCACTCGCGATCGTCGGTTACAGCGGGAGAAAGGTAGGCGGCTAATGTAAACAAAGCCACCTGTCATTCTCCCCTGTGTAAGTGCAGAGATCATACGGTCCTGCTATGCATGATCGTATATCTCTGTAGTTACACAAGCAGCCACATCCCTACACAGTTATAAGCACACCCCTAGGGACACACTTAACCCCTCCTTCTCCAATATAGTTAACCCCTTCCCCGCCAGTGTCATTTTTACAGTAACGGTGCATATGTACAGAACTGATTACTGTAGTAATATCACTGGTACCCCCAAAAGTGTCAAAAATGTCAGTCAAGGGTTCCGATCTGTCCGCCGCAATGTCGCAGTCCCGCAAAAAAAAAAAAAAAAAAACGCAGATCGCTGCCATTACTCGTTAAAAAAATAAATAAATAAAAATGACAAAAATCATTCCCTTAGTTAGTAAACGCAATAACTTTTGCGCAAACCAATCAAAATAAGCTTATTGCAATTTTTTTTTACCAATGTAAATGTAATGTTTTTTCATATGTAGCAGCAAAAAAATTGGCCTAAAATGTTACAAAGTATTGATTTTTACATTTTTTTGGGGAATTTCATGTGAAAAAATGTGAAAAATAGTTATTTTTGAAAAATTCTCACTCTTTTTTTGTTTATAGCGCATGATCAAAAAATCCCACAGGTGATCAGATACCACCAAAAGAAAAAAGGACGTCAATTTCATTTTGGTACAGCGTCGCACAACCGCCCAATTGTCCGTTAAAGTCACGCACTTCCCTTAGTTAGTAAATGCAATAACTTTTGTGCAAAGCAATCAAGATACGCTTATTGCAATTTTTTTTTTACCAAAAATATGTAGCAGAAAACAAATTGGCCTAAAATGTTAAAAAAAATCAGATTTTTACATTTTTCGCACGACCGCCCAATTTTCCGTTAAAATCACGCAGTGCCGAAACGCAAAATAGTCCCTGGTCAGGAAGGGGGTAAAATCTTCCGGGGCTTAAGTGGTTAAAAAAAAAAACCAATAAAAATGACATAAATCTTTCCCGTAGTTAGTAAACGCAATAACTTTTGTGCAAACCAATCAAGATACGCTTATTGCGATTTTTTTTCACCAAAAATATGTAGCAGAAAACAAATTGGCCTAAAATGTTAAGAAAATTTGATTTTTACATTTTTTGGGGGGGGGGGGGGTTTCATATAAAAAAAATTTTGAAAAATATTGTTATTCTTTCAAAATTGTCGCTATTTTTTTGTTTATAGCGCAAAAAGTAAAAATTGCACAGGTGATCAAATACCACAAAAAGAAAACTCTGTTTGTGGGAGAAAAAGGACATCAATTTCATTTGGGTACAGCTTCGAACGACCGCGCAATTGTCCATTAAAGTCACGCAGTGCTGAATCGCAAAATAGACCCTGGTCTTTGGGCAGGAAAATCCTCCGGGGCTTAAGTGGTTAAAGTGGCTTGTTGTGGAGCTTTAATCTCAAATATTGAGAAATGCCTTTTATTTTTTCCACATTACATTCCCCCCTCCACATTACATGTGTCTAATGAAAATGGTCTATATTTGTAGGGGGGAGGGTTTGTTACCCTATTTTTTTCAGCATAGTTCAGAAAAGCATTTGCACCCATGTTGGTAACTTAGAGGCTGTGTGGCCAGCCTGCAGCCTCTGTGTGCACCTGTTTTAGTGACTGGTTCGTTAGTGAGCCCAAAAAAAAAAAAAAATTCAACTGTACCTATGAAGTTTAAAGTATCTGCCCCTCCCACTCAGAATAAAAAGTGCATCATAGCCCACAGTTTGCACATAAGCCATAGCCTTTTTGTATGTCCTGCAGTCATGGAGAAGATTACACGTCGTGTGTAAGTATGAGAGGAATTATATTTATTTATGTAGCCTGAGCCATAGTGGCTGGGTTGCGTGTGTTTTACCTGTTGATTTAATAATATTTTTTAAACCAATATCAAACCGCTGTTGCCAATCTTTTTTAATAATATTTTTTAAACCAATATCAAACCGCTGTTGCCAATCTTTTCCAAAACTGTCTGTTTCTTTATTAGAATTTTTAAAGTAATATAAATATTTTTCTGCCCACTGTCCCATGAACTCATGTTGGTTTGTGTTCCTTAGTTTATTGTAGGTCCATATAATGTGTGCTAACTTAACATAGCTTGGCTGTTTAATTCATATATTTTTTTTTTTTTTTTTTAATATCTAGCATCAACAATTGTTTAGCTGTTTTTAACAATGAGATTAAAGTAGCTTGTGGTTAAGATATTCTTTTAGCTTTAATCTCAAATATTGAGAAATGCCTTTTATTTTTTCCTCATTACAGGTGTGTAATGATATATATATATATATATATATATATATATATATATATATTTTTTTTTTTTTATTCCCCCCTCCACATTACATGTGTCTAATGAAAATGGTCTATATTTGTAGGGGGGAGGGTTTGTTACCCTATTTTTTTCAGCATAGTTCAGAAAAGCATTTGCACCCATGTTGGTAACTTAGAGGCTGTGTGGCCAGCCTGTAGCCTCTGTGTGCACCTGTTTTAGTGACTGGTTCGTTAGTGAGCCCAAAAAAAAAAAAAAAAAAATTCAACTGTACCTATGAAGTTTAAAGTATCTGCCCCTCCCACTCAGAATAAAAAGTGCATCATAGCCCACAGTTTGCACATAAGCCATAGCCTTTTTGCATGTCCTGCAGTCATGGAGAAGATTACACGTCGTGTGTAAGTATGAGAGGAATTATATTTATTTATGTAGCCTGAGCCATAGTGGCTGGGTTGCGTGTGTTTTACTTGTTGATTTAATAATATTTTTTAAACCAATATCAAACCGCTGTTGCCAATCTTTTCCAAAACTGTCTGTTTCTTTATTAGAATTTTTAAAGTAATATAAATATTTTTCTGCCCACTGTCCCATGAACTCATGTTGGTTTGTGTTCCTTAGTTTATAGTAGGTCCATATAATGTGTGCTAACTTAACATAGCTTGGCTGTTTAATTCATATATATTTTTTTTTTTTTTTAATATCTAGCATCAACAATTGTTTAGCTGTTTTTAACAATGAGATTAAAGTAGCTTGTGGTTAAGATATTCTTTTAGCTTTAATCTCAAATATTGAGAAATGCCTTTTATTTTTTCCTCATTACAGGTGTGTAATGATATATTTTTTTTTATTCCCCCCTCCACATTACATGTGTCTAATGAAAATGGTCTATATTTGTAGGGGGGAGGGTTTGTTACCCTATTTTTTTCAGCATAGTTCAGAAAAGCATTTGCACCCATGTTGGTAACTTAGAGGCTGTGTGGCCAGCCTGCAGCCTCTGTGTGCACCTGTTTTAGTGACTGGTTCGTTAGTGAGCCCAAAAAAAAAAAAAATTCAACTGTACCTATGAAGTTTAAAGTATCTGCCCCTCCCACTCAGAATAAAAAGTGCATCATAGCCCACAGTTTGCACATAAGCCATAGCCTTTTTGTATGTCCTGCAGTCATGGAGAAGATTACACGTCGTGTGTAAGTATGAGAGGAATTATATTTATTTATGTAGCCTGAGCCATAGTGGCTGGGTTGCGTGTGTTTTACCTGTTGATTTAATAATATTTTTTAAACCAATATCAAACCGCTGTTGCCAATCTTTTCCAAAACTGTCTGTTTCTTTATTAGAATTTTTAAAGTAATATAAATATTTTTCTGCCCACTGTCCCATGAACTCATGTTGGTTTGTGTTCCTTAGTTTATTGTAGGTCCATATAATGTGTGCTAACTTAACATAGCTTGGCTGTTTAATTCATATATATATTTTTTTTTTTTTTAATATCTAGCATCAACAATTGTTTAGCTGTTTTTAACAATGAGATTAAAGTAGCTTGTGGTTAAGATATTCTTTTAGCTTTAATCTCAAATATTGAGAAATGCCTTTTATTTTTTCCTCATTACAGGTGTGTAATGATATATTTTTTTTTATTCCCCCCTCCACATTACATGTGTCTAATGAAAATGGTCTATATTTGTAGGGGGGAGGGTTTGTTACCCTATTTTTTTCAGCATAGTTCAGAAAAGCATTTGCACCCATGTTGGTAACTTAGAGGCTGTGTGGCCAGCCTGCAGCCTCTGTGTGCACCTGTTTTAGTGACTGGTTCGTTAGTGAGCCCAAAAAAAAAAAAAAAATTCAACTGTACCTATGAAGTTTAAAGTATCTGCCCCTCCCACTCAGAATAAAAAGTGCATCATAGCCCACAGTTTGCACATAAGCCATAGCCTTTTTGTATGTCCTGCAGTCATGGAGAAGATTACACGTCGTGTGTAAGTATGAGAGGAATTATATTTATTTATGTAGCCTGAGCCATAGTGGCTGGGTTGCGTGTGTTTTACCTGTTGATTTAATAATATTTTTTAAACCAATATCAAACCGCTGTTGCCAATCTTTTCCAAAACTGTCTGTTTCTTTATTAGAATTTTTAAAGTAATATAAATATTTTTCTGCCCACTGTCCCATGAACTCATGTTGGTTTGTGTTCCTTAGTTTATTGTAGGTCCATATAATGTGTGCTAACTTAACATAGCTTGGCTGTTTAATTCATATATTTTTTTTTTTTTTTTTTAATATCTAGCATCAACAATTGTTTAGCTGTTTTTAACAATGAGATTAAAGTAGCTTGTGGTTAAGATATTCTTTTAGCTTTAATCTCAAATATTGAGAAATGCCTTTTATTTTTTCCTCATTACAGGTGTGTAATGATATATATATATATATATATATATATATATATATATATATATATTTTTTTTTTTTTTATTCCCCCCTCCACATTACATGTGTCTAATGAAAATGGTCTATATTTGTAGGGGGGAGGGTTTGTTACCCTATTTTTTTCAGCATAGTTCAGAAAAGCATTTGCACCCATGTTGGTAACTTAGAGGCTGTGTGGCCAGCCTGCAGCCTCTGTGTGCACCTGTTTTAGTGACTGGTTCGTTAGTGAGCCCAAAAAAAAAAAAAATTCAACTGTACCTATGAAGTTTAAAGTATCTGCCCCTCCCACTCAGAATAAAAAGTGCATCATAGCCCACAGTTTGCACATAAGCCATAGCCTTTTTGTATGTCCTGCAGTCATGGAGAAGATTACACGTCGTGTGTAAGTATGAGAGGAATTATATTTATTTATGTAGCCTGAGCCATAGTGGCTGGGTTGCGTGTGTTTTACCTGTTGATTTAATAATATTTTTTAAACCAATATCAAACCGCTGTTGCCAATCTTTTCCAAAACTGTCTGTTTCTTTATTAGAATTTTTAAAGTAATATAAATATTTTTCTGCCCACTGTCCCATGAACTCATGTTGGTTTGTGTTCCTTAGTTTATTGTAGGTCCATATAATGTGTGCTAACTTAACATAGCTTGGCTGTTTAATTCATATATATATTTTTTTTTTTTTTAATATCTAGCATCAACAATTGTTTAGCTGTTTTTAACAATGAGATTAAAGTAGCTTGTGGTTAAGATATTCTTTTAGCTTTAATCTCAAATATTGAGAAATGCCTTTTATTTTTTCCTCATTACAGGTGTGTAATGATATATTTTTTTTTATTCCCCCCTCCACATTACATGTGTCTAATGAAAATGGTCTATATTTGTAGGGGGGAGGGTTTGTTACCCTATTTTTTTCAGCATAGTTCAGAAAAGCATTTGCACCCATGTTGGTAACTTAGAGGCTGTGTGGCCAGCCTGCAGCCTCTGTGTGCACCTGTTTTAGTGACTGGTTCGTTAGTGAGCCCAAAAAAAAAAAAAAAATTCAACTGTACCTATGAAGTTTAAAGTATCTGCCCCTCCCACTCAGAATAAAAAGTGCATCATAGCCCACAGTTTGCACATAAGCCATAGCCTTTTTGTATGTCCTGCAGTCATGGAGAAGATTACACGTCGTGTGTAAGTATGAGAGGAATTATATTTATTTATGTAGCCTGAGCCATAGTGGCTGGGTTGCGTGTGTTTTACCTGTTGATTTAATAATATTTTTTAAACCAATATCAAACCGCTGTTGCCAATCTTTTCCAAAACTGTCTGTTTCTTTATTAGAATTTTTAAAGTAATATAAATATTTTTCTGCCCACTGTCCCATGAACTCATGTTGGTTTGTGTTCCTTAGTTTATTGTAGGTCCATATAATGTGTGCTAACTTAACATAGCTTGGCTGTTTAATTCATATATTTTTTTTTTTTTTTTTTAATATCTAGCATCAACAATTGTTTAGCTGTTTTTAACAATGAGATTAAAGTAGCTTGTGGTTAAGATATTCTTTTAGCTTTAATCTCAAATATTGAGAAATGCCTTTTATTTTTTCCTCATTACAGGTGTGTAATGATATATTTTTTTTTATTCCCCCCTCCACATTACATGTGTCTAATGAAAATGGTCTATATTTGTAGGGGGGAGGGTTTGTTACCCTATTTTTTTCAGCATAGTTCAGAAAAGCATTTGCACCCATGTTGGTAACTTAGAGGCTGTGTGGCCAGCCTGTAGCCTCTGTGTGCACCTGTTTTAGTGACTGGTTCGTTAGTGAGCCCAAAAAAAAAAAAAAAAAAATTCAACTGTACCTATGAAGTTTAAAGTATCTGCCCCTCCCACTCAGAATAAAAAGTGCATCATAGCCCACAGTTTGCACATAAGCCATAGCCTTTTTGCATGTCCTGCAGTCATGGAGAAGATTACACGTCGTGTGTAAGTATGAGAGGAATTATATTTATTTATGTAGCCTGAGCCATAGTGGCTGGGTTGCGTGTGTTTTACTTGTTGATTTAATAATATTTTTTAAACCAATATCAAACCGCTGTTGCCAATCTTTTCCAAAACTGTCTGTTTCTTTATTAGAATTTTTAAAGTAATATAAATATTTTTCTGCCCACTGTCCCATGAACTCATGTTGGTTTGTGTTCCTTAGTTTATAGTAGGTCCATATAATGTGTGCTAACTTAACATAGCTTGGCTGTTTAATTCATATATATTTTTTTTTTTTTTTAATATCTAGCATCAACAATTGTTTAGCTGTTTTTAACAATGAGATTAAAGTAGCTTGTGGTTAAGATATTCTTTTAGCTTTAATCTCAAATATTGAGAAATGCCTTTTATTTTTTCCTCATTACAGGTGTGTAATGATATATTTTTTTTTATTCCCCCCTCCACATTACATGTGTCTAATGAAAATGGTCTATATTTGTAGGGGGGAGGGTTTGTTACCCTATTTTTTTCAGCATAGTTCAGAAAAGCATTTGCACCCATGTTGGTAACTTAGAGGCTGTGTGGCCAGCCTGCAGCCTCTGTGTGCACCTGTTTTAGTGACTGGTTCGTTAGTGAGCCCAAAAAAAAAAAAAATTCAACTGTACCTATGAAGTTTAAAGTATCTGCCCCTCCCACTCAGAATAAAAAGTGCATCATAGCCCACAGTTTGCACATAAGCCATAGCCTTTTTGTATGTCCTGCAGTCATGGAGAAGATTACACGTCGTGTGTAAGTATGAGAGGAATTATATTTATTTATGTAGCCTGAGCCATAGTGGCTGGGTTGCGTGTGTTTTACCTGTTGATTTAATAATATTTTTTAAACCAATATCAAACCGCTGTTGCCAATCTTTTCCAAAACTGTCTGTTTCTTTATTAGAATTTTTAAAGTAATATAAATATTTTTCTGCCCACTGTCCCATGAACTCATGTTGGTTTGTGTTCCTTAGTTTATTGTAGGTCCATATAATGTGTGCTAACTTAACATAGCTTGGCTGTTTAATTCATATATATTTTTTTTTTTTTTTTAATATCTAGCATCAACAATTGTTTAGCTGTTTTTAACAATGAGATTAAAGTAGCTTGTGGTTAAGATATTCTTTTAGCTTTAATCTCAAATATTGAGAAATGCCTTTTATTTTTTCCTCATTACAGGTGTGTAATGATATATTTTTTTTTATTCCCCCCTCCACATTACATGTGTCTAATGAAAATGGTCTATATTTGTAGGGGGGAGGGTTTGTTACCCTATTTTTTTCAGCATAGTTCAGAAAAGCATTTGCACCCATGTTGGTAACTTAGAGGCTGTGTGGCCAGCCTGCAGCCTCTGTGTGCACCTGTTTTAGTGACTGGTTCGTTAGTGAGCCCAAAAAAAAAAAAAAATTCAACTGTACCTATGAAGTTTAAAGTATCTGCCCCTCCCACTCAGAATAAAAAGTGCATCATAGCCCACAGTTTGCACATAAGCCATAGCCTTTTTGTATGTCCTGCAGTCATGGAGAAGATTACACGTCGTGTGTAAGTATGAGAGGAATTATATTTATTTATGCAGCCTGAGCCATAGTGGCTGGGTTGCGTGTGTTTTACCTGTTCATTTAATAATATTTTTTAAACCAATATCAAACCGCTGTTGCCAATCTTTTCCAAAACTGTCTGTTTCTTTATTAGAATTTTTAAAGTAATATAAATATTTTTCTGCCCACTGTCCCATGAACTCATGTTGGTTTGTGTTCCTTAGTTTATTGTAGGTCCATATAATGTGTGCTAACTTAACATAGCTTGGCTGTGTAATTCATATATTTGTTTTTAATATCTAGCATCAACAATTGTTTAGCTGTTTTCAACAATTAGATGAAAGTAGCTTGTGGTTAAGATTTTATTTTGGCTTTAATCTCAAATATTGAGAAATGCCTCCCCCCCACACACATTACAGGTGTGTAATGAAAAATGTCTTTGTATTTGCAGGGGGGGGGGGGGTATGCACCTTTGTTCACCTTTAATCTAATGCAGTGTTTCTTAACACTGGTCCTCATGGCACACTAACAGGCCATATTTTAAGGATTAGCATAGGGTAATGCAGACTAGACCACTGCAATCACTGAGCAGCAAATTATATCACCTGTGATTAATTTCATTTTTCCTGCACACCTGGCCAGAGTTAAGAAACCCTGAACTAATGGCAGGTTAAAGCTGGATACACCCTATCCAACTTTTGTGGTTAGATTTCCTTCAGATTTACCTTTTCTATGTAGTGCAAGGGCCTGCCAGATTGCATGCAAATTGAAAGCGTTTAGGTTTGACCTCATATTATATGGTTTTGGTAAGTCTAAAGGAAAAAGTCTTCAGAAAATCTTATAGTGTGTATGGCCCATTAGGCTTCTCTCTCCTTTTTTTTTTTTTTTTTTTTTTTTTTTTTTTTTTTTGTTACCTAAATTTCTTTGAGAAATGCCTTCTATTTTTTCCACATTACAGATGTGGAATGAAAATTGCCTTTATATTTGCATTTGCAGGGGGGGGGGGGGGGTTGGTTGTGCCTTTAATCTAATCACAGGTTTAGGCTTATCTTTTTTACCTAATTTTCTTTGGCAACTGAGCAATCAGATTGTATAGTGTTATGACCAGCTTTATACACTTAATTGTGAAGTTAGGAGCATTAATAAAACTGAATTTTGGACTAATGTCTTGAAAAGAATTGAGTGTTTGGGTATTGTTTTTTGCTTTTACCTTGAATATCAGAGACAATATAAAGGTTTATCTTTAACCACTTAAGCCCCGGATTATTTGGCTGCTCAAAGACCAGGGCCTATTTTGCAATTCGGCACTGCGTGACTTTAACAAATAATTGCGCGGTCGTGCGACGCTGTACCCAAATTAAAGAAACGTCCTTTTTTTCCCACAAACAGAGCTTTGTTTTGGTGGTATTTGATCACCTGCGCGATTTTTTTTTTTTTTTTGGCGCTATAAGCAAAAAAAGAACAATATTTCTCATATTTTTTTTATATGAAATCCCCCCCCCCCAAAACAAAATGTAAAAATCAAAATTTTTAACATTTTAGGCCAATTTGTTTTCTGCTACATATTTTTGGTGCAAAAAATTGCAATAAATGTTTTTTGATTGGTTTGCGCAAAAGTTATTGCGTTTACTAACTACAGGAAAGATTTAAGTCATTTTTATTGTTTTGTTTTTTTTTAACTAGTAATGGCGGCGATCTGCGTTTTTTTTTTTTTTTTTTTTTTCAGGACTCCGACATTGCGGCGGACAGTTCGGACCCTTGACTGACATTTTTGACACTTTTGAGTGTACCATTGAAATTACTACAGTAATCAGTGCTATACATATGCACTGTTACTGTAAAAATGACACTGGAAGGGAAGGGGTTAACTTTATTAGTGATTAGTGGGTAAAATGTATCCCTAGGGGCGTCATTCTAACTGTGGGGGGGGCATGGCTTGTGATGTAACCACAGAGACATATGATCCTACATAGCAGGATCGTATAGTCTCTGCAGTTAGATCAGGGAGAATGGCAGGCGGCTTTTTTTACATAAGCCATCTGCCTTTCTCCCTCTCCAGCGGGAGATTGTGAGTGACCGGAGGACATCGGAGCCGCCTTTCACTTGTGTGGGGATGTCAGGGAACGAGCGGGGGTGGGAGCACGCATCCGGCGGCGCGCGCTCGCCCCCTAGAGGCTCCTAGGCGAGCGACGTAGCCCTACGTCGGTTTGCCCAGGATAGCCAGACTGCCGCAGCAAATAGTCGTGCGGCAGTCAGCAAGTGGTTAATCTAAATGCAGGTTTAGGGTGGTCTTTTTTTCTGTAACGTTTGGAAACAGAGCAATCAGATTGTATAGTGTATGGCCAGCCTTTTTAAAACTGAATTTTGGACTTTTGGCCTCAAAAGGATGAAGGACGGGGCATTATTATTATTTTTTTGCACTGTTTTAAACCATTTTCAGATTCACAGCCTTATTTCCTTTTACATGTGTGTTTTTCAAGTCACTTACATTAAAAATTTTATGTTTTTTCCTTTTCAGTGTGAATAGAACTCCTCTTGTCTGTCCGATTTGTTTGAGAGTCCAAACACTTCTTTCAACGCACCTTCGCAGGACGTGCATGAATGATGCCCCTGTTGAAGAAGTAAAAGCAGCCCTTGCCAAGTCTCGAGCGGCACAATTACAACTTTCCAAACATTGCGTTTTGAATTATAAAGCACTTGAAAAATTCTCAGTTCCTGATAAAATGGAAGGCCTTGTAAAATATTTAGAGGAAAACTACTTGATAATAAAAAACAAACCCTGCTTAACAAGGTATGTAAGGCTCACCCTGTTTTGTCTTGCAATCACCAATTGTAATTGAGTAATGTCAGAGATGCACTTTTTTCTGCATCATCCAAATCAATACAAGCTTTCAGGGTGTACACCCTTCAGGCAGTACTAATATGCAAAGTTTTATCAGAATGTTAATAAGACACTCTCTGAAGGTAAAATCAACCATATTCAGCAGTGGTAAGTAGGCTTGGATAGTGAGAAAATGCAGAGAATGAGCTATGAAATGGGAGGAGGGAAGAGTCCGAGTCGAGAGGCTAAAAAAAATAAAAATAAAATAAAACTGTTGGATAAAGATGCAAGATTACTGAGGTCTGCATTTAGTCCATTATCTTTTGCAAATTGAATTATTCTTCAAAACTTTTCCTTTCCTGAGTAGTTTTGAAGTGCTTTAAGAAGTAAAACATTCATGTATTTTTATAGGGTGGTCTGGTTGTAAGAAATGACCCACACACTAGACCACAGTATGGAAGACATAAATCTTTTGGAAGTTATTCTTGTGTACACAACATACAATGGACTAAACATGGACTTCAGTTTTCTAAATCTTTATCCAGCAGATTTAAGTATCTTGCAATAAGTATGGCCCCCACACCATTCCATAGCTCTGTATCTGTCTTCTCTTAAAACTCCCTGAGTTTATTTTACCATTGCTGTATGTTTGTTTTGTTTATTTTTTGACAGATTGTTAAACGCTCTGCTTAGTGCCGGTTCACACTGATCCGACTTGGACCGCGACTTGTCAGCCTGACAAGTCGCGGTCCGTCGCCCTCCCATTTTTAGGTACAGGAACCATTCTAATAGGAGCGACACAAGTCACTCCAGCTTAGAAAAAGGGTCCTGTACTACTTCGGGGCGACCTGGAGCGACTTGCATAGACAATAATTTTATGAAGTCCATGCAAGTAGCGCAAGTCGCGCCGAAGTCGCGGTGCACGCGACTTCACAGGTCGCCCCCGAAGTCGTGCCGCTGCAGTGTGAACCGGCATTAGAACTGCTTGTGTCTTGGAAGGAGTACAACCCAATAACTTTTTCTAAAAACTTGGATGCTAGTGCAACTAAAGTATCACAGCACTTATTGTAAAACCGGAATATTGTCTGGCTACGTTTTGGCTACAATTGCCTTAATCTAATTGTATAATCTCCCCAAGGTCTGCAAACTACCTGTGTGAAAAGTTGAAGACTATTTTTACAAACCAAATCAATCTGTACAAAGACCGTTGCATAGATGTTTCCTTTAGTAAAATATTAGCCAAAAATGTCTTCTCCAAGGACTAGAATGTAAAATTCCAAAAAAAGTTCAGGCCCTCTTGTGATTTGTAAGTAGTTTAGTTTCTTAAGAGTTGGTCATTTTTTATTTCTCCATTTTCCAACATCATTTTTCTTTTGAACCGTACATTCTCTCATGTGCTCTTAGGCCCCTATCTGATGTTCACTTGAGTTCTCTCTTGATCTCACATCTTTTACCACACTCTCCCCCTCTATCCAACGTGCTATTGTTTAAACACATTGATAATTCTTTACTCGCGCATTCTAAAATGTTCTCTTCTCCTCCCCCCCCCCCCCCCAACCCCAAGAGTCCAAAGGGAACATTCATTGGCAACCGAAGTAAATACAGCAGTCACACCATATATGCCAAATTATAAAGATTTGAGAGTTCAGGCAACATCAGCAGCAGACTCCACAACATTGCCATGCTCAAATCAAGACTACAACCTCATCCCCATAAGGAACTTATTGGGAGGAGAACCTGAACCATGTGCATCTGAAGAAGCTTCTAGTTCCGCTCATGACTCACAACATGAATTGAACACAGAAGAGAATACAGAGCAGGAAGAAGAGGATGAAGGAGGAGATGATGTACTGGATGATGATGATGTTTCATGGTAACTAAAGTTTTTTTTTTTTTTTTTTTCCCTCAAAATTTCTTGGCATTTACTCAAACTCTCCATTCTTCTGCATTGTGTGTGTGTGTGTGTGTATGTATGTATATATATGTATGTATGTATGTGTGTATATATATATATATATATATATATATATATATATATATATATATATATATATATATATATAATATATATAAATGCTCTATATAATTTTTTTTTTTTTTTTTCAAAAGGATTCATTCCACAAATTGGACCACAAAAAGCAGGTTAGAAATGAGAAAAGCAGGACTATACAAAAGGCACTCTTTGAACACACCAGTTCTCAAAGACTTTACATCCTATTTGCGTGAAACATTGGAGATAGAGAACTGTAATCAGGAGGTATGAATCCAGTACTGTACTATATTTGGTTACCAAACTGTTAGTGTATCAAAATAGAAATGCTTTAAATGCTGAAAATCTTTCCAGGGAGTACCTGAGATGGTGGGTATCCAGGAAGTATCCTGGAGGCAAGAAAAGCACAGTATTTCACAATTTCCAAACGGAGGCCCTTTTCCTTCATAGGCATATCTTGTGTAGGGTTTCTTTAGGACCCCAAGGAGTGAATGCAGGGTCTTTTTGGGATATCACTTTACACATGTCTTGCACATCTGCAGGTATCCACTCACTCCTGGAAGACTGCGTATAGTTAGACCAGCAAACAAAAATTCTTCTTCTCAGTCCTTTGAATACAGATTTTTCCAAACTGCAAAGTACTGCACAACTTATTTGTCATTGAGACCATTTTCAGTTACATAATGGTAGTCAGATGCTGCATCTGTCCCTGCAGGGTCTAACACAGAGAATCGAGTGATCAAACACTGCCGTCACTTGGTTCTCAGAGCTTCCCGAGTAGAGAGATGGTGACTGTCAGTCTGCTCTGCCTCCTCCTGACTCACTGAAGTGCTGGGCTGTGGAGGGGCGGGGAGGGGCGGGGAGTGGCCGGCTCAGGCTCTCAGCGGCTCCAGGTGCCAGTCCAGGCATGTGGGCATCTCCGACCATATGGTCATGACCGGCTCTGTGATGTCAGCCCACTGTCTGCTGAAAACCGGTCACAGGAGTGCAGAACAAACTTTAGTCTGATCTACAGGAGAAGTACAGCCAAACAAGCTGTGGCTGTACTTCTCCATTAATATGCCGGGCAGATTTCACTCTGTAAACCCTTATCCATCTGCTTCTTATATTTCTCTGTCTCAACACTGCAGTACACCCTTGATCAAATTTATAATCATGTTATTTTCCTCCCCCCCAGGTTGAGGACGTGGCCAGATTCCTATATTTCATGAATCCGAAAAGTGTAAACCTAAATTTTGTAAAGAACATTGAAAGGGTTAACACATTTTTTAACTCTCTAAAACGTTTTCTTAAAAACCAAACCATCATCAACTACTTAAAACATGTGCGACGCTTTGTCACCTATCAGTTAAAGATTACAAATCTGTCAGTGAGAGATCCTAAACTATTTCAACAATGTACATTTTTTATGAACGTCACCGATGATATTCAAAAGAGGCTGCTGAAAAACATCTCTCGTGAGAACGTTGGTAAAAGGTAATATAAGTTTTCTTTATTCTGACTAGATTTTCATTTCTTGGAGATTTCTGCAATGCTATACCCTTCACATCAATTTCAGGTATGATACCTTGTTGACTGTCTCTAAAACGCCAAGCGAATGTCGCAAGCTTCTGGAGGTAGCAAAGGAGTCGTTTCTTGAAGTTATTAGGAAAGCCCAAAAGAAAGAGGTTTTGGATTTGACCGAGAAATGTGATATGCTCTATTACCTTGAAGCAGTGCTGGTGCTTCAACATCTGCAGAGACCAGGGGTGGTTAAGAACATGACGGTAAGTAAGAGTTTGTGACTGCAGAAGAGGTCTGCATGTTCCCTCTTAAATTTTGTACTTCTGCGTGTTTCATCTTAATTTTGTATCCCTAGGTGTATGAGTGGGAGAAGAGAGTGCACCAGCAATATGCAACTTCCGAAGCCACAGCCTTCTTTACAGTCATTGGGGTTCATCTGCATAAGACATCCACTCATCAGGTTGCAGCATTTGCTTTGACAGAACAAGAGGAAATGGTAATGTGCTAAAAACAATAAAATAAAAAAAAAATAAAAAAGGGGTTGGGGGTTTTGAGAGATGGAAAATAAAGTTGGCGCAATGATTTTTAATATTTTCTAAATTTTCCCAGTGGTTCAAGGTATACTTTGAGCAAGTAAGACCAACCATGCTGAAAGCCTCTGAGAGGAGTGAATTCTTTTTATCATCATCCGGGCATAAAATTTACAATGTGTCAAATGACTTGCGGAGATATCACGAGAGGTAATTTATGAGTTAAATGATGGACGTCTGTGTAAAAATATTAAGTCCCTGTAAAGTGTTTTTTTTTTTTTTTTGCTATTCAGGGGGTTTTGATGGGGGTTACCCTACCTATTCTGATCTGCTAAAAAAGAGACCTGGAAGTAAGGGTAATCTCCCGAAAATATCATATTTTTTTCCAAGGGCCCTTTCACACCGGCTTTCTGATCAGGTCTGCTTGTCAGTTTTTCAGGTGGACATGATCAGATGCTCCATGCACCCATATGGAGCAGCGAATGTCCGTGGCGACATGTCCGCTTACACCTGCTGCTATCTGATCCCTGAAATCCAGATGGTTGGAAACCTTATTTTCCATCCTTCTTGAGATTGGATGAAAACAAACAGGCGGTCTGTTTTCATCCGACCTCCCACAGAGGAGAGGGCAGATCTGACAGGTCTGTCTCTGCAAAGTAAGCAGAGACGGACCTGTCATCTGCCTGCTCAATGGGAATCGGCGGATCAATCCCCGCTGAGCAAAACTGAGTCTGTCAGGTGGAAAGCTTGTGTGAAAGGACCTTTATAGAGTAGGCTTGGCTACAACCAGTCTTTCTATGCCTGAATTTTTATTTTTATATATATATATATATATATATATATATATATATATATATTATATATATATATAATTTTTTTTTTATTTCTCTTGACTCCCTATCTGGTACGACCATTGTCAGCAGCAACAGAAAGAAGGGTCCTCCGATGAAATCTTTGATACTGTAGCACTAAAGATCTGACTGTGGTTAACCACTTCAGCTCAAGAAGGTTTTACCCCCCCTGAATGACAAGGCTATGTTTTTTTGCAAAACGCCACTGCGTTGCTTTAACTTTCAATTGCGCAGCTGTGGGATGCCGTACCCGAATAAAATATATATTTTTTTTCCCTGCAAATGGAGCTCTCTTTTGGTGTTATTTGATCACCTCCAGTTTTTTTTTTTTTTTTTGCGCTATAAACAAAAAAAAAAGATCTAAATTTAGAACAAAATTTTATTTTTATTTTTGTTACTTTGTGCCATCAAAAAATTCCCGATTAAAACCAATTTCTTCTTCAATTAAGGCCAATATGTTTTCTGGTACATATTTTTTTTAAAAAATCCTAACTGTAAATGTATTGGTTTGCGCAAAAATTTATAGCTTCTACAAACTACGGGATGCATTTATGAACTTTCCTTTTTAATTGTTTTTACTAGTAATGACAGCGAAAAAGCAATTTTTAGTGGGACGAAGACATTGCTGCGGACAAATCTGACACCCAGTGACACTTTGGGGATGAGTGACACCAACAGAGTTATAAAAAAAAAAATGCACTGTTACTGAATAAATGACACAGGCAGGGAAGGGGTTAACACTAGGGGTGATCAAGGTGTTAAGTGTGCTCCTAGGGAGTGCTTTCTTACTGTACTGGGACTAGATGTACTAAAGGAAAAGATCTGTGTTTTCAGCTTGGCTGAAACACAAAGATCTCTTTTCCTCCCTGACAGAACAGCGGTCCGCTGTTCTGTCATTCCGAAGAATGATCGGTCACCCCCCCACTGATTGGCTCCCGCAGCCCCGAAAACACATGCACAAAATCACATGCCGGTACATGATTTTGGGCATCCGGGCCACCCTGCCGCAGTATAAATGCAGTGGGCGGACGGTCTGATTTACAACTTCTGTGTTTTTTTTATTCATTCTCAACTTTAGGTTTCATTTACCAAATATCACAAGCCAGATAATTCGTCGAGTATGCAAGACCTGGACAATGCAAGAGTATTCCGATGTTGACCGTTGCATGTTTGCAAAATATCTCTCACACACAAATCTGACTGAGGATCGGTGCTATAGAGAGAAGACTATAAATGGGATCTGTCATGCGTCTCTACTGGTCACAAAAGCAGGTGCAGGAACACCAAGCAGCAGCCAAACAAACACTCCAAGGTAATCAGTCAGAAATGTTCTTAAAAGGGTATGTAAGTGCAAAACCAAATAGTGCATACATTGTGGCTTACCAGTTTGCAGATGTAGTGGCTGCAAAATCTTTCTAACTTTTTCAGCTAGTGATGAAACCTGTAGCTCACATCTATACTAGGGTTGAAACACTTGCCTTACTGTATTAGGCAGCAATGCCATCCTAGCATGGGAAATGTTTAAATAATTAAAAAAAAAAAACTAAAGTAAAAAAAACTGAAAAATAATGACAACCTTCCCCCTAGTTTGTAGACATGGTAACTTTAGTGCAAACCAATCAAAATGCACTTATTGTGATATTTTTAGTAAAAAAAAAATGTAGCCTAATACAACTTGACCTTAAATAAGCAAAGAAATTCGTTTATTATTATTTTTTTTATTATTGGCAATGTTATATAGCAGAAAGTGATTTTTTTCCCCAGAATTTTTGCTTTTATTGTTGTCTAAGTCCCCGTAAGGGGGGGGGGGGGGTCTTTCCCATTCTATTCCTGTTTGGGAGACATTCTCACTGAGCCTGAAATTGATGGAAAATATCTGCTTAGGATGTGCCCTCCTTAGGGATGTCCCTTTGCTTAGTGTCCTGATAAAATATCCAGGGCAGGACTGGTAAAGAAAGTGGTGGTAAATATCCTCATCATTCCTTTGGGCATTAAAAAGTGAGGTTCAAGTGTAACCGCCTATGGTGGGAGTTGAAGAGGCTCAAAGCATAGGTGGACCTCTTACAGGAGACCCACTTTACCCCTCGATCTCTCCCGAAGCTCCCCACCCACCTGTTCACTCAGTGGTTTCATGGTCTCTCCCCGATCAGTAAATCTCGGGGCGTGGCTATTGCTATCCACAGAGCGTGTCCCTTTCAGCCTATAGATCACTTGGTGGACCCCCACGACCACTACGTGTTCCTGAAGGGCACGATCATGGGTAAAATGTACACGTTTGCTTCTGTTTATGCCCCTAACACAGATCAGCTTACTTTTATTGACGTGACACTTGAGCGCCTGGCTTCTTTCGGTGAGGGCTCCCTGGTCGTTGGCGGCGATTTCAATGTCTGCTCAGATCCCCTCCTGGATACCTCTCACGGTCGCTTCTCCCACTCATTCTCCTTCCTAAAACACTACCGCAAGACTCTTCAGTCCCATCTCCTTGTAGACTCCTGGCGCATACTACATCCCCAGGAAAAAGACTTTAGTTATTTCTCTCCTCTACATGAGGTGTATATGAGGATTAATGTCATTTACATTGATTATCCAATCCTGGAGTTTCTCCTGCGGTCGTCCGTTGGTAATATCACAATTTCGGATCATGCTCCAGTCGTGATGGAGCTTACCCTGCCCTCTGGCTCCTCTAGGTCCTGGACCTGGAGACTGAACAAAAACTTGTTGGATGATTCGCAGGTGGTCTCCAGGGTCTCGGAGGTATTGCGGTGTCACTTCGCGGAGAATGCATCTGAGGACCTGAGTGGGGGACTGATATGGGAAGCGCATAAAGCGGTGGTGCGAGGAGAGCTCATTTCCCTGGGGGCTAAGCTTAAAAGGGAGCGTCAAGCCCTTCCGGCGGCTCGGTTTTTAAGCCCTCGGAGATCGCTGACCAGTTTCGCAATTATTATGCGGTCCTTTATGACCTATCCGGTTCCACCACGGCGGACTCCCAAACTGCTTAGTTGACGGCCATCAGAGACTACCTCTCTGACCATGTCTTCCCCTCCTTGTCCACAGACCAGCGCTCTGACCTAGACGCTCCCATTACGCTGGACGAACTGGAACGCACGATACTCTCCCTGCCTAATGGCAAAAGCCCTGGCCCTGACGGCTACACAAAGACCTATTCCAAAATGGTCCTTCCTCTTCTACAAAAACCCATGTGTGACTATTTCAACTCGCTGGCCGCAGATGGGGAGATACCCTCGGAAGCCTTAATGGCTCATATCACGGTGATTCCGAAGGCCAACAAAGATCCCACAGCTCCACAAAGATACCGTCCCATTTCATTGCTTGTGGATATCAAACTTCTGGCAAACCGCCTGAAACACCTTATGCCCCAGGTTATCCATCTAGATCAGACTGGTTTCATTACCGGCAGGGAGGCTCGAGATAATGCCATTCGGGCGATACAGTTAATCTATTGGGCTACCATCCGTCCCGACTCACCGCCTTACCCGATCCTGTCGACCGACGCCGAAAAGGCGTTTGATCGGGTGGATTGGACTTATTTGCGGAGTGTTTTGGAGTCGCTGGGACTGGGTCCACACATGTTGACCTGGATCATGGCACTGTACAGAGACCCTAGTGCTAGGGTCCGTGTTAATGGGTGTCTTTCTGCCGGGTTCCAGATCCGCAACGGTACCAGACAGGGATGCCCTCTTTCACCCCTTCTTTTCGCCCTGGTCCTGGAGCCCTTTCTGGCTAAGGTCAGGGCGAATGGTGATATCAGAGGCGTGCGAGTCGGAAAGATGGAACATAAGCTCTCGGCTTATGCTGATGACATCCTGTTCCATCTTACCGAACCCCCCCCCCCCCCCCGCTTTCTTTACCGGTCCTGATGCGAGAGCTTGAGTGATTAAGCCATGTCTCCAATTTTAAGATCAATCTTGGCAAATCCGAGATTCTCCCCGTCTGTGTGCCCGCGCCCTTGTCTGGATCCCTGCAGGCTGGCCTCCCTTTCAAGTGGACTGACTCCTCCCTGACGTACCTCGGCATACAGCTTACGGCCTGTTTTGACGCACTTTATGTGGCCAACTACCCCCGCCTCTTAGCAGACATCAAACAGGACCTCCTGCATTGGACCAAGATGGCCTTTACTTGGTTGGGGAGGGTTAACATTATTAAGATGAATGTTCTCCCCAGGGTGCTGTTCTACCTCCACATGCTGCCTATCCCTTTGACTCGTAGTTTCTTCCGCCTTTTGGATGGCCTGATTACGGGCTTTGTCTGGAATGGTAAACGCCCCCGCATTGCCCTGGCTACCCTGAAGCGCCCTAAGCACTTGGGAGGCCTCGGCCTTCCAGACGTTCAGCGCTATTATCGCGCTATTGTCCTTGAACGCATCCTCAACTGGAGCTCACATACCCACTCTAAACTCTGGGTCCCTCTCAAAAAGCTTATGGCGGGCAGGAATCTCTCCTATGCATCTTGGCTTTCTCGGGAATACCAGGGGCTGTCAGACAATGTCTCTACCCTCACGGTCCACCCGTTGACAGTATGGGACCGTGTGAACAAGCTCCTGGATCTGGCACCCCCTGTGTCCCCATTGCCCCCCCTGGGGGGCTACCTTTTGTTCCCCCCTGGGGAACAGATGGCCTTTTTTGACCCATGGGTGGATGATGGCAACGCCAGTTGCGGGAAACTGATGGAGCGCGGTAAGCTCCTGCCATACGACGTCTTGAAGGCACGTTACGGTGGTCCCCTATGAATTTTTGGAAGTATAGGCAGCTCCACCACTTCTTTGCCGTTCATGGACCGGCAATCCGCCCCCAGGCCTCACTTAAACCCTTTGAACCTTTTGTTCATCCAGGACGATCCCATCCCTCATATGTTCTCTGAGTTGTACCAATTACTAGGTGTTGCATCCTCCACTTCTGCGCCCATATGTACTCGGCTGTGGGAGCAGGACCTGGGAATACAGCTTACTGATGCCCAGCTTTCTTGTCTCTACCAATTGACTCACTCGAGCTCAGCAGACTCTAAGATGCAAGAAACAAATTACAGGCCCCCAAGTCCGCTGTTACCGGGTACCAGCGGACTTGGCCCGCATCTATCCCTCGGCCTCCTGTGCATGTTGGCGGAACTGTGGAGGTGTCGATACCCTGCTTCATCTGTGGTGGGAGTGTCCGATGATCGCCCCCTTCCGGGACAGGTCAAAACTATCCTGGACCTGGATGTGCCTTTTAACCCCCCTCCATTTCCTCCTGCACGTGCCCTGCATGCCGCTCAGCCGCTGTAGACGTAGCTTGCTACCCCATCTCTTTAACGCTGCGAGGAGATTGATCCCGATTTTTTGGAAGCGGCCGCAGGTTCCGGGCAGGACGGAGTGGCGGCGGATGGTGAACACTATCAGAGATGCAGAGGACTGGGTCGCTAGATGTCGAGGGACAAGGGAGCGCAATGACGAGAGATGGAGACCGTGGACCGATCACTCGGGTGACTCGGCTGTGGTTTCCTCAAGCCTTGATCATGCCCTGCTAGTGCTGGCCGATCCGTCCCTAGCAGCCCTTCCCCGGCCCGGCCCTTAAACCCCTTTCCGTAGGATGTTCTTGCTTTTCAGGTGGACGAGAGGACCACGTGGGGGCGAGGCGCTGGCGGTGCTCCAGATTCTGGCAGGTACGATCTTCTTCCCCCCCCTTCTTTTTTCTCCTTCCCTAGATCTCCCTCTTCCCTCTCTCTCTCCCTATCTTCTTCGTCTTGTTTCCTCCCCTTGGTATCCCCTATCTCTGAACTCTTCTATTTGTTCTTTCTCCCTACTTGCTGCCCAATCTACCTCGCGTGGGTGTTTTGGGTGGTCTGCCGGCTCTAGTCAAGTTGTTTCTCCCTTTCCTTAGGCCCCTCCGATCCTGGAGCCGGCCTAAGGGTGGTGCGGCTCTTCCGTGTGGTCCCCCTTTGTTACTGGGTACCCCCACTACCCGTTTGTGGTGGTGGGGGGTGCAAGGGGGGGGCGCCGGTTGGGGGCGCCAAGCTGGGGGTGGTCTGATGGAGGCTATTGCCCCCCTCCCCCCTGCAGTGTGCCCCAGCCTAGGGCTCCCCCGGGCTGTGTTTCACATCCCCTGGGACTTACGGCGTCCGAAGTTTACTGTGGCGCGTAGCACCCGGCAGGCCGCCCTTTACTTTCATTGAATGCTGGTTTTTGCACTATATTGTGTTGATAATTGCTCCTCCTTTTTCACTGTGTTATGTTCCACGATGCACTTTTATGCCCTCTGGGGTGTGGCACTATTTGGCCAACATCCCTCGCCTGCACTTTTGTTTGTCGTTATTGTCTCATTCTTCTCTGTACTCATGTTAAAATAAATAAAGATTCATTAAAAAAAAAAAGTGAGGTTCAGATATATAAACTCAAGAATAAACCCATTTTTTTTTTTTTTTTGCTCTACAGAAATGAAGCACCTAGTTTGGATAGTCAGCCAGTTGAAGTTGTCTCAATGGAACCTCAAAGTAAAATTAGACGTTCCAACAGGATCCAGAGTAAGTAGTGTGTGTGTGTGCAGAACACAAGGAGGG
Organism: Pelophylax lessonae; assembly: GCF_965119305.1. Classification (NCBI taxonomy): domain Eukaryota; kingdom Metazoa; phylum Chordata; class Amphibia; order Anura; family Ranidae; genus Pelophylax; species Pelophylax lessonae. The sequence goes on along the minus strand of NW_028120042.1, from coordinate 164,267 downwards.
GGGGGGGCCGAAGGGGGTGGTTGCCCTGGGCAGTAAAAGCTATTGGAGGGAGGGGGATGCAGTGCAGTGTACTTCTAAAGAGTGGCTGGACAACTGTGTATGATTGATCCAGCCACTAGTTGCTGTACCTCCTGCAACGATATGCCGAGTGCGCTCATGCACCCTGCACAAGCCTTAGAGCAGACCAGCCTTTCATTGCAGATCACAGCCAGATGGAGACGCTGCGCTGACATTTCCTCCCCCCCCCCACAGACAGGAGAGGAGACAGAGCTGCTCCAGCCTTCTCTCTCTCTCTCTCTCTCTCTCTCTCTCTCTCTCTCTTTCTCTCTTTCTCTCTTTCTCTCTTTCTCTCTCTTTCTCTCTTTCTCTCTTTCTCTCTCTTTCTCTCCTTTCTCTCTTTCTCTCTTTCTCTCTTTCTCTTTTCTCTCTCTCTCTCTTTTCTCTCTCTCTCTCTCTTTTCTCTCTCTCTCTCTCTCTCTCTCTTTTCTCTCTCTCTCTCTCTCTCTCTTTTCTCTCTCTCTCTCTCTCTCTCTTTTCTCTCTCTCTCTCTCTCTTTTCTCTCTCTCTCTCTCTCTCTCTTTTCTCTCTCTCTCTCTCTTTTCTCTCTCTCTCCCTTTTCTCTCTCTCTCTCCCTTTTCTTTCTCTCTCTCTCTCCCTTTTCTTTCTCTCTCTCTCTCCCTTTTCTCTCTCTCTCTCTCTCTTTTCTCTCTCTCTCTCTCTCTTTTCTCTCTCTCTCTCTTTTCTCTCCCCTCCCTCTGTCTCCCCTAGGCAGGAAAGATTGAGATAAAAAAAAAGAGATCACGTCAGTATTTACAACCGCCAGGCTGGACGTGACCTAATGTCTCGGCTGGGCCTCCAAGAGCCATAGAGACTGCCGGGGACCATCTGGTCCTCTGTATTCTCTATGGTGAACTTCTGCTTCCAGCGGATTCCTTCTCTGGCTCCCCCGATCGCACAAGAAAGCCAGTAGAAGCCTGTAAGAACGCTGAACTGGGGGGCGGGGCACAGTTTTCCATCTTCACCCTGGGCACCATATGACCTTGTTCCAGCACTGTGTGTGTAGTCAGGATCCGAGGGGTAAGTGATTCAATCATCCATTCTAAAATCTGCTTTAGTTGGCAAAACAGAAAATAATGGCAGGCTGTCTTTATGGCAGCTCAAACCACCACAAGGAACTCCCCATCAATTCCACACAGTATTTTAGGGTTAACTTTCAGTGTTCTAGGTACAGTAGATGCAATAACTAAATTCTATTTTACAGGCCAGCTCACCCAGCAGGATCAAGTCAGATTAAGGAGGCTTCCTTCCAGAAGATGGGGTAGGTGGTTCAATCATCCATTCTAAAATCTGCTTTAGTTAGCGAAACATAAAATAATGTCAGGCTGTCTTTATGGCAGCTCAAACCACCACAAGGAACTCCCCATCAATACCACACAGTATTTTAGGGTTAACTTTCAGTGTTCTAGGTACAGTAGATGCAATAACTAAATTCTATTTTACAGGCCAGCTCACCCAGCAGGATCAAGTCAGATTAAGGAGGCTTCCATCCAGAAGATGGGGTAGGTGATTCAATCATCCATTCTAAAATCTGCTTTAGTTAGCAAAACCGAACATAGCGGCAGGCTGTCTTTATGGCAGCTCAAACCACCACAAGGAACTCCCCATCAATACCACACAGTATTTTAGGGTTAACTTTCAGTGTTCTAGGTACAGTAGATCCAATAACTAAATTCTATTTTACAGGTCAGATCACCCAGCAGGATCAAGTCAGATTAAGGAGGCTTCCTTCCAGAATCCAGGTATCCTTACCACTGATAGCAAAACACTGAAAGGGAAGGAAGTACCTGCCCTCTCGTAAGCCTACACACACACACGCGCGCTCGCACACACACACACACACACACTTTGTAACAGGCCCGGACTGGGACAAAAAATAGGCCTGGTCGTTTTGGACTGAGCAGCCTGGGAGGGGGGGCGTGACTGGGGCTTGTGACGTTTGTCGGGATGGTTGATGACAGGATTTAATGTTCCAGGATGTGTGGATTCGATTACGGTACCTTTTTTAGTTTAATCTGACAGACTGGGTCCAATTTAGATCAGAGCTGCCATATGATCCTGATTTTTTATTTTTTTTTTTGTCTTACTTTAAATCCTGTTTTGATGGTATAGTCCTAAAAAAAAAAAGTATAGAGCAGCACAAGATTAGGGTTACTCTAATCAAGGGGTAGACAACCTTATTTGGCACAGTGTGCCGAAAAATGTTTTCAAAGAAATTGGGAGTGCCAGATACATAAAAAAACAACTGTCAACTTCATATAAAGTAACTGCTGTAAACCACTTCAATAATAGTAAGAAATCAAGTGAGCTTTGCACCTTCACAAATCAGATCAGCCCCAATTCCTGCACCTTCACACATCAGATCACCCCAATTCCTGCACTATCACACCTCAGATCAGTCCCAATTCCTGCACCATCACACCTCAGATCAGTACCAATTCCTGCACCATCACACCTCAGATCAGCCCCAATTCCTGCATCTTCACACCTCAGATCAGCTCCAATTCCTGCACCTTCACACCTCAGATCAGCCCCTGGTAGGCTGGCACTGGCAGCAACAATTTTATTCAAATCAGGATTTCTTATGCAAATAGGCTGGCACTGGCAGGCGCGAGCAGCCCAAGCTGAAGGAGCTGCCACATCTGCAGCTTCTTCACACAAAGATGCGGGCTCGGCTGGCAGCGCTGGGCAGGACACTGGCCTGACACCCCTTGACGTGAAGAAGCGAGAACATTTGACTTGTCCAGCTCTGCGGCCAATCAGCCTTCTGCTCAGGGGGGTTTTACTCACACCCCCCCCCCCCCCCCGAGCAGAGGGCTGATTGGCCACGGACCTGGCCGCAGTGAGGGAACTTCAGAGCCGCGGCCCACCGGGAATATGCCCGGTCTGCCCTATGGCCACTCTGGGCCTGCTTTGTAATCCTATTCTCTATAAACCAACATGTTCACTGTACTAAAAACAGTTTAGGTACAAATACACTTGCAGAGTCACATGTTGAAAAGGAGGTAGTACTTGGCTGTCAGACCATAGGAACTTGCTGAGGCATTAGGCAGTTACCACTTTGTAGAGGGTAGCAGAGTGCCATGTACCTTACAGGAGAGGCTTGCTGCAATATTCTGAGAAGTGCATGTTTTAGGTTTCTTGTACATATTTAAAATGATTGCTAATCTGCTTGCTGTAATGATTTAAAGGAAAGGCCATTTAAAAATCCAGAATGCCTTGAACTGAGTTTGCATCATGAGTTGGGAGGAAAAATGCATATCAAAACAGCACTAGGCTGTTAGCAAAATGCAAGCAAGTCCCCTAAATGGAACCATCAGGTTCCATGGGGAGCCTCTCAACAAATAATTCAGAGCAGGGATCCTCAAACTACGGCCCTCCAGCTGTTGCAGAACTACACATCCCATGAGGCATTGTAAAACTCTGACATTTACAGACATGACTAGGCATGTTGGGGGTTGTAGTTCCTGAACAACTGGAGGGCCATAGTTTGGAGACCCCTGATTCAGAGTTGGAATAAGTCTCCCCATTCAGCTGCACTACTTCTGTGTAACATTTACGGGCAGCCCGATTAACAGGCGCTTCCAGGGACAATATAAATGACCTGGGACAGGCTCCTATTTGCAGGGATTGTCCCAGGAAAAAAGATACAGTTAGCAAGTATGGTATTTGTCATTCTCTTATACTATTTCCCCTCACACCCCTGACACTCACTAAGCTGAACAAAAACTACTATTGAAACAGGAGACATGGTTTGCATGCAGTTTAATTCAATGATTTTGCCTCATATAGCTAACGAAGTATTTAACTTTATTTTTCTCCTCCCACAGGTTTAAAGAAAAAGAACCTGAACACCTTTTCACCTTTTACCATCTACAGTTCAAAATGTGCAAATAAAAACTTGGATAGAAGCAAGTGTTGTGGCCAAGGCTAAAAACAAAACAAAAAAAAAAAACATAAAATAAAATTGTACAATAAAAGTTTTTTGTTATACATGCAGACATTTAAAGTTAATCTACTAAATAATAATAATAATAATAAAAAAAAAAATGATGAAACTATTTTTTGTAATGCTTCTTGAACAATGCTAGATTCATGGCTGGCTGTGCTTTTAATACTTTTGAGTAAAAACAATTCTATTTGTTCTTTTCTGCGGGTGGTGCCCAATTCAGGCAAGCATTGGCACCAGTGTTGGTAACATGATAAATATGTGTGACAATTTCAGATAGTTCTTACTACTGCCACTTTAAGAATTTGTTGCTATGACAGCAAAATTTTGTAAAAATAAATTCCACCAGTTCTCCCATTAGTGGATTGGTAATTAAGGCCAATCCAGAGCTGGCATTGACCGATATGCCAATACTCCTGGCAAGCAGTGCCTTTGTTGGCAAAGCTAGCTGTATGTACATAATATAGTGTTGTATCCCTGGTCTCACTTGGCTGAAAGCTAAATGTAATAATGGGCTATGCCATAGCCCAAAAATGGACAATGCCCACATTTGGGAAATAATTTGTCATTAAATGGGCAGAGTGTGATGGAAAACTGAGACTAGTTTCCCATCATGTCTGCAGAGGGCACGCTTGAAAGCCGACATTGGGCTGAACAATGGTTTGGGATCCATTTATTGCTGTGTCTGGCCAAAAAGCAAAGTAGAACTGAAGGGGAACTAATCTCTCATGCCCCCATCAGGCTCCACACACCCCAGAACCCAAGTTATTGTCTGCAAGCATGCTCAGTTCTGTTCGTATAGATTTTAAAATTCTGCATATAAGAGACGTGTGGAGTTTCATTGAAACTACATAAAAATCTTGTAGGGTAAAATTGGAGATGGAAACTTGGACCAGAAATTTTACACACAAAAAAAAAAAAAAAAAAAAAAAACTTCTGTGCAGGCTCCACTTAGAAGTTACTGTGAATATACTGTCTAATACTTTTTTTTTTTTTTTTATATAGCTCATATTCTCAAGGCAATGGAAATATCATGTGGCATAGAAATATATCATGTGGCATTTCTCTGCAATAATCACATTTGTCTAAAAAATTGTATTCATTGCAATGGAAAACTGCAGCATGCTCATAGGATTTCATTTGGGTTTGCTAATTTTCAATAGTCTTCATGAGAGCTCATTCTGCAGACAATGTGGGCTTTTTTGCCATTGGTTTTCAACTACATAATAAAATAATTTGTGTATTCATAGTAATAGCAACCCAAAACGGGGGCAGACGAGTTCATTTTAGTTTTATTTGCCCAAAAAGAGCTCATTCTGCAGACAATGGGGGCATCTTGTGGACTTTCTAAGCAACAGCAAGCTCATGTAAATGATATTCACAGTAATGGTAATCTATAGAGCATGTTCAGAAGCATTCATAGCAGACAAGGTGGGCTTCTTTTGTCATTGTTTTGACACTACAAAATAAAATAAACTGTGTATTCAGAGTACAATGGCAAGCTAGAGCATGCTCAGACGAGTTTACATGTGAGTGTTTGCTTACAACAGCTCATCCTGCAGACAAGGGTGACATCTTGTGGTCGTTCTGAGCAACACCAACCTCATATAAACTCTATACACAGTAATGGTACTTGATTGTTTGCTTACAAGAGCTCATCCTGCAGACAAGGGTGACATCTTGTGGTCTTTCTGAGTAACAACAATCTCATATAAACCCTATACATGGTAATTGTAATTGATTGTTTGCTTACAAGAGCTCATCCTGCAGACAAGGGTGACATCTTGTGGTTTTTCTGAGTAACAACAATCTCATATAAACTGTATACACGGTAATGGTAATTGATTGTTTGCTTACAAGAGCTCATCCTGCAGACAAGGGTGACATCTTGTGGTCTTTCTGAGTAACAACAATCTCATATAAACATGTTTAGGTGTGTTCTTAAGAGCACATTATTCTGCAGACAATTTTTTTTTTTTTTTGTGCATTGGTTTGCAAATACAAAATCAAATAAACTGTGTATTCGTAGTCGTGGCAAATGAAGACAATGGGCAGGCACGTTCATGTGAATTTGTTAGCTTAAAATGGCTCATCCTACAAACAATGATGACGCCTTGTGTCCCTTTAGGGACCAACTGGTGTCTCCAAGGTGGTACTTATATAAGATGAGTTTCTCCGATCTAATAGTGTTCTCTAAGGGGAGGGGGGTTGCTGATATAAGGTGATTATGATCTATTAGGGGGTCTCTAAGGTGATTGCTGTCAGCACCCCCCCCCCCCCACAGACTGCTCCATGAGCTCAGAGTCCCCTTAATTCAAAACCCCCTCCCCTCATAGACCTCTATCAGATCAAGAAAACGATCTCATTCCAGTGTCCCCTGCTCCTAAAGACCCCCTTTAGATCGCCTTACCTGGACCTGCAGTGAACCAGGAACTGTTGGAGCTGGAGTTTTGGGCAGAGCTGCTAAGCTTTAAAGCTGTTTTTCTTCTTTCCTGTGACGCTGAGGGATGGGGAATCAGAGAGAAGGCATTTTTCCACAGTAGGGGGTAGAAGCCAAAGTTACAGGCAGGCACTGTGCCAGCAATATGCGGGAATCCTCACTGGTGATCTCATGGTTGCAAGGCAGCCCCTTCAATGGTATGCATGTTACCGCCTTCTGACCCCTGGACTCTGTATGTTACATACTCCAGGACCCTTGCATTCCATGCATTTCCCACCCTGACCGGTGCACTCTGTATGTGACATACTGTAGAACCCTGCATTGCATGCATTGCCCACTCCTTACACCTGCACTCTTTATATTAAATCCTCCTGTACACACCCCTGACTCATGCACGCTGTACAGTACATACTTCTTAAACCTACACTCTCTTCATTACATCTTCTTGACAACTGCCTTTTTGTAAGTGAGATACGTACACCTGAGCATGCCTATAGGGTGAGGGTGGTGTTTCGCGTGTACCCTTTTGAAGGGAATAATGGAAAGATGACCCTGCAAACAAGGAGCGGCAGCAGCTTGTCCAACCAATTTTTTTTTTTTTTTTTTTTTTTTTTTTTTTAGGGCTACCCTATCACCTGCCCGGCCCTTTTAGCCAGCGACCGGGTCCTTACCGCTCGTTTTGGCTTCTGTGATAAGGAGAGAAAACATCTCTGCCTTTGTTTCTCTCGGGATGGTATTACATTAGCTTAATCCCTGTACCTTTACCACATCTGCGAAAATATTGTTTTTTTTTCCTAAACAGAGCTAGGTTGGTTTGAAGCCAAGGGGAAATGCGCGACGAGGGGCCAGGCAGCTTGGCACGTAGCTATGACAGAAATTGATTTGCTGGCTAGAGGAATTAGGCTGTACAACTGACTTCTCCTGCAGTGACGCCATAGTCATAGGACTGTAGTACAATAATCTTCTTATTTATTTTATTTCAGGTACTTATATAGCGCTGTCAATTTACGCAGCGCTTTACATATAAATTGTACATTCACATCATGTCCCTACCCTCAAGGAGCTTACAATCTAAGGTCCCTAACTCACATACTTACACAGTAGGGCCGGTTTTTCTTTCATACGGGATCCAAATGACCTACCAGCATGTCTATTGGAGTGTGGGAGGAAACCGGTGGTCCCGGAGGAAACCCGCGCAGCCACAGGGAGAACATGCAAACTCCAGGCAGGTAGCGTCTTGGTTGGGATTGGAACCAGCGACCCTCTTGCTGCCAGGGGAAATTGCTGACCGCTACACCACTGTTCTTCTTCCGCTCCCCCCCTCCCCTCTTCCTCCCTCCCTCCCTCAGCCAACCCCCCATCCCCACACCCCCACCCCCCCCCCCCCTCTCTTCTTCCTCTTAGTCCACACCCCACCCCCCTCCCTCCCATCTCTTCCTCCGCGCGAGCGAACGGCAATGCGGGAGCGAAGGGGCGCCTCCGGGCGGTCGCCGGGGTTGTTGACGGGGCATGTTTTTAAACGTCTCCTTTTCGGGGTACGGAGGCTCGGGGAGGAAACACGGACCGCCCTGCAGGCGGCGGGATGCCGCGGTTACCGCGCACGCATCCAGCTGGCAAAGAGTCAATGGATTGAGCTTGACCCCAGTGCAAATGTGGTGTGTCAATCTGACCCTTTTCCACCAAAAAGCGGACGGTTCAATGAACGTCAACACACGCCATGGCGGAAAGATGACTCTGCCCACCAGGAGCTGCACGAGCTTGACTCAAGGGCAAACTATGGGTGTACAGAAAATGTGAGGGGCCAAAAATGTCATCACCAAAAACAGTCTGCAGGCATGTTCCCCATGTCCTGAAACGCCTCCCTGCACTGCATCCTGGGAGTTTTTTTTTTTTCAAAAGTGGGGTTTGTGCTCTTTCTTTTCTTTTCTTTATATATATATATATATATATATATATATATAGCGCTGTCAATTTACGCAGCGCTTTACATATACATTGTACATTCACATCATGTCCCTACCCTCAAGGAGCTTACAATCTAAGGTCCCTAACTCACATACTTACACAGTAGGGCCGGTTTTTCTTTCATACGGGATCCAAATGACCTACCAGCATGTCTATTGGAGTGTGGGAGGAAACCGGTGGTCCCGGAGGAAACCCGCGCAGCCACAGGGAGAACATGCAAACTCCAGGCAGGTAGCGTCTTGGTTGGGATTGGAACCAGCGACCCTCTTGCTGCCAGGGGAAATTGCTGACCGCTACACCACTGTTCTTCTTCCGCTCCCCCCCTCCCCTCTTCCTCCCTCCCTCCCTCAGCCAACCCCCCATCCCCACACCCCCACCCCCCCCCCCGCCCTCTCTTCTTCCTCTTAGTCCACACCCCACCCCCCTCCCTCCCATCTCTTCCTCCGCGCGAGCGAACGGCAATGCGGGAGCGAAGGGGCGCCTCCGGGCGGTCGCCGGGGTTGTTGACGGGGCATGTTTTTAAACGTCTCCTTTTCGGGGTACGGAGGCTCGGGGAGGAAACACGGACCGCCCTGCAGGCGGCGGGATGCCGCGGTTACCGCGCACGCATCCAGCTGGCAAAGAGTCAATGGATTGAGCTTGACCCCAGTGCAAATGTGGTGTGTCAATCTGACCCTTTTCCACCAAAAAGCGGACGGTTCAATGAACGTCAACACACGCCATGGCGGAAAGATGACTCTGCCCACCAGGAGCTGCACGAGCTTGACTCAAGGGCAAACTATGGGTGTACAGAAAATGTGAGGGGCCAAAAATGTCATCACCAAAAACAGTCTGCAGGCATGTTCCCCATGTCCTGAAACGCCTCCCTGCACTGCATCCTGGGAGTTTTTTTTTTTTCAAAAGTGGGGTTTGTGCTCTTTCTTTTCTTTTCTTTATATATATATATATATATATATATATATATAGCGCTGTCAATTTACGCAGCGCTTTACATATACATTGTACATTCACATCATGTCCCTACCCTCAAGGAGCTTACAATCTAAGGTCCCTAACTCACATACTTACACAGTAGGGCCGGTTTTTCTTTCATACGGGATCCAAATGACCTACCAGCATGTCTATTGGAGTGTGGGAGGAAACCGTGGTCCCGGAGGAAACCCGCGCAGCCACAGGGAGAACATGCAAACTCCAGGCAGGTAGCGTCTTGGTTGGGATTGGAACCAGCGACCCTCTTGCTGCCAGGGGAAATTGCTGACCGCTACACCACTGTTCTTCTTCCGCTCCCCCCCTCCCCTCTTCCTCCCTCCCTCCCTCAGCCAACCCCCCATCCCCACACCCCCACCCCCCCCCGCCCTCTCTTCTTCCTCTTAGTCCACACCCCACCCCCCTCCCTCCCATCTCTTCCTCCGCGCGAGCGAACGGCAATGCGGGAGCGAAGGGGCGCCTCCGGGCGGTCGCCGGGGTTGTTGACGGGGCATGTTTTTAAACGTCTCCTTTTCGGGGTACGGAGGCTCGGGGAGGAAACACGGACCGCCCTGCAGGCGGCGGGATGCCGCGGTTACCGCGCACGCATCCAGCTGGCAAAGAGTCAATGGATTGAGCTTGACCCCAGTGCAAATGTGGTGTGTCAATCTGACCCTTTTCCACCAAAAAGCGGACGGTTCAATGAACGTCAACACACGCCATGGCGGAAAGATGACTCTGCCCACCAGGAGCTGCACGAGCTTGACTCAAGGGCAAACTATGGGTGTACAGAAAATGTGAGGGGCCAAAAATGTCATCACCAAAAACAGTCTGCAGGCATGTTCCCCATGTCCTGAAACGCCTCCCTGCACTGCATCCTGGGAGTTTTTTTTTTTTCAAAAGTGGGGTTTGTGCTCTTTCTTTTCTTTTCTTTATATATATATATATATATATATATATATATAGCGCTGTCAATTTACGCAGCGCTTTACATATACATTGTACATTCACATCATGTCCCTACCCTCAAGGAGCTTACAATCTAAGGTCCCTAACTCACATACTTACACAGTAGGGCCGGTTTTTCTTTCATACGGGATCCAAATGACCTACCAGCATGTCTATTGGAGTGTGGGAGGAAACCGGTGGTCCCGGAGGAAACCCGCGCAGCCACAGGGAGAACATGCAAACTCCAGGCAGGTAGCGTCTTGGTTGGGATTGGAACCAGCGACCCTCTTGCTGCCAGGGGAAATTGCTGACCGCTACACCACTGTTCTTCTTCCGCTCCCCCCCTCCCCTCTTCCTCCCTCCCTCCCTCAGCCAACCCCCCATCCCCACACCCCCACCCCCCCCCCGCCCTCTCTTCTTCCTCTTAGTCCACACCCCACCCCCCTCCCTCCCATCTCTTCCTCCGCGCGAGCGAACGGCAATGCGGGAGCGAAGGGGCGCCTCCGGGCGGTCGCCGGGGTTGTTGACGGGGCATGTTTTTAAACGTCTCCTTTTCGGGGTACGGAGGCTCGGGGAGGAAACACGGACCGCCCTGCAGGCGGCGGGATGCCGCGGTTACCGCGCACGCATCCAGCTGGCAAAGAGTCAATGGATTGAGCTTGACCCCAGTGCAAATGTGGTGTGTCAATCTGACCCTTTTCCACCAAAAAGCGGACGGTTCAATGAACGTCAACACACGCCATGGCGGAAAGATGACTCTGCCCACCAGGAGCTGCACGAGCTTGACTCAAGGGCAAACTATGGGTGTACAGAAAATGTGAGGGGCCAAAAATGTCATCACCAAAAACAGTCTGCAGGCATGTTCCCCATGTCCTGAAACGCCTCCCTGCACTGCATCCTGGGAGTTTTTTTTTTTTCAAAAGTGGGGTTTGTGCTCTTTCTTTTCTTTTCTTTATATATATATATATATATATATATATATAGCGCTGTCAATTTACGCAGCGCTTTACATATACATTGTACATTCACATCATGTCCCTACCCTCAAGGAGCTTACAATCTAAGGTCCCTAACTCACATACTTACACAGTAGGGCCGGTTTTTCTTTCATACGGGATCCAAATGACCTACCAGCATGTCTATTGGAGTGTGGGAGGAAACCGGTGGTCCCGGAGGAAACCCGCGCAGCCACAGGGAGAACATGCAAACTCCAGGCAGGTAGCGTCTTGGTTGGGATTGGAACCAGCGACCCTCTTGCTGCCAGGGGAAATTGCTGACCGCTACACCACTGTTCTTCTTCCGCTCCCCCCCTCCCCTCTTCCTCCCTCCCTCCCTCAGCCAACCCCCCATCCCCACACCCCCACCCCCCCCCCGCCCTCTCTTCTTCCTCTTAGTCCACACCCCACCCCCCTCCCTCCCATCTCTTCCTCCGCGCGAGCGAACGGCAATGCGGGAGCGAAGGGGCGCCTCCGGGCGGTCGCCGGGGTTGTTGACGGGGCATGTTTTTAAACGTCTCCTTTTCGGGGTACGGAGGCTCGGGGAGGAAACACGGACCGCCCTGCAGGCGGCGGGATGCCGCGGTTACCGCGCACGCATCCAGCTGGCAAAGAGTCAATGGATTGAGCTTGACCCCAGTGCAAATGTGGTGTGTCAATCTGACCCTTTTCCACCAAAAAGCGGACGGTTCAATGAACGTCAACACACGCCATGGCGGAAAGATGACTCTGCCCACCAGGAGCTGCACGAGCTTGACTCAAGGGCAAACTATGGGTGTACAGAAAATGTGAGGGGCCAAAAATGTCATCACCAAAAACAGTCTGCAGGCATGTTCCCCATGTCCTGAAACGCCTCCCTGCACTGCATCCTGGGAGTTTTTTTTTTTTCAAAAGTGGGGTTTGTGCTCTTTCTTTTCTTTTCTTTATATATATATATATATATATATATATATAGCGCTGTCAATTTACGCAGCGCTTTACATATACATTGTACATTCACATCATGTCCCTACCCTCAAGGAGCTTACAATCTAAGGTCCCTAACTCACATACTTACACAGTAGGGCCGGTTTTTCTTTCATACGGGATCCAAATGACCTACCAGCATGTCTATTGGAGTGTGGGAGGAAACCGGTGGTCCCGGAGGAAACCCGCGCAGCCACAGGGAGAACATGCAAACTCCAGGCAGGTAGCGTCTTGGTTGGGATTGGAACCAGCGACCCTCTTGCTGCCAGGGGAAATTGCTGACCGCTACACCACTGTTCTTCTTCCGCTCCCCCCCTCCCCTCTTCCTCCCTCCCTCCCTCAGCCAACCCCCCATCCCCACACCCCCACCCCCCCCCCGCCCTCTCTTCTTCCTCTTAGTCCACACCCCACCCCCCTCCCTCCCATCTCTTCCTCCGCGCGAGCGAACGGCAATGCGGGAGCGAAGGGGCGCCTCCGGGCGGTCGCCGGGGTTGTTGACGGGGCATGTTTTTAAACGTCTCCTTTTCGGGGTACGGAGGCTCGGGGAGGAAACACGGACCGCCCTGCAGGCGGCGGGATGCCGCGGTTACCGCGCACGCATCCAGCTGGCAAAGAGTCAATGGATTGAGCTTGACCCCAGTGCAAATGTGGTGTGTCAATCTGACCCTTTTCCACCAAAAAGCGGACGGTTCAATGAACGTCAACACACGCCATGGCGGAAAGATGACTCTGCCCACCAGGAGCTGCACGAGCTTGACTCAAGGGCAAACTATGGGTGTACAGAAAATGTGAGGGGCCAAAAATGTCATCACCAAAAACAGTCTGCAGGCATGTTCCCCATGTCCTGAAACGCCTCCCTGCACTGCATCCTGGGAGTTTTTTTTTTTTCAAAAGTGGGGTTTGTGCTCTTTCTTTTCTTTTCTTTATATATATATATATATATATATATATATAGCGCTGTCAATTTACGCAGCGCTTTACATATACATTGTACATTCACATCATGTCCCTACCCTCAAGGAGCTTACAATCTAAGGTCCCTAACTCACATACTTACACAGTAGGGCCGGTTTTTCTTTCATACGGGATCCAAATGACCTACCAGCATGTCTATTGGAGTGTGGGAGGAAACCGGTGGTCCCGGAGGAAACCCGCGCAGCCACAGGGAGAACATGCAAACTCCAGGCAGGTAGCGTCTTGGTTGGGATTGGAACCAGCGACCCTCTTGCTGCCAGGGGAAATTGCTGACCGCTACACCACTGTTCTTCTTCCGCTCCCCCCCTCCCCTCTTCCTCCCTCCCTCCCTCAGCCAACCCCCCATCCCCACACCCCCACCCCCCCCCCCGCCCTCTCTTCTTCCTCTTAGTCCACACCCCACCCCCCTCCCTCCCATCTCTTCCTCCGCGCGAGCGAACGGCAATGCGGGAGCGAAGGGGCGCCTCCGGGCGGTCGCCGGGGTTGTTGACGGGGCATGTTTTTAAACGTCTCCTTTTCGGGGTACGGAGGCTCGGGGAGGAAACACGGACCGCCCTGCAGGCGGCGGGATGCCGCGGTTACCGCGCACGCATCCAGCTGGCAAAGAGTCAATGGATTGAGCTTGACCCCAGTGCAAATGTGGTGTGTCAATCTGACCCTTTTCCACCAAAAAGCGGACGGTTCAATGAACGTCAACACACGCCATGGCGGAAAGATGACTCTGCCCACCAGGAGCTGCACGAGCTTGACTCAAGGGCAAACTATGGGTGTACAGAAAATGTGAGGGGCCAAAAATGTCATCACCAAAAACAGTCTGCAGGCATGTTCCCCATGTCCTGAAACGCCTCCCTGCACTGCATCCTGGGAGTTTTTTTTTTTTCAAAAGTGGGGTTTGTGCTCTTTCTTTTCTTTTCTTTATATATATATATATATATATATATATATAGCGCTGTCAATTTACGCAGCGCTTTACATATACATTGTACATTCACATCATGTCCCTACCCTCAAGGAGCTTACAATCTAAGGTCCCTAACTCACATACTTACACAGTAGGGCCGGTTTTTCTTTCATACGGGATCCAAATGACCTACCAGCATGTCTATTGGAGTGTGGGAGGAAACCGGTGGTCCCGGAGGAAACCCGCGCAGCCACAGGGAGAACATGCAAACTCCAGGCAGGTAGCGTCTTGGTTGGGATTGGAACCAGCGACCCTCTTGCTGCCAGGGGAAATTGCTGACCGCTACACCACTGTTCTTCTTCCGCTCCCCCCCTCCCCTCTTCCTCCCTCCCTCCCTCAGCCAACCCCCCATCCCCACACCCCCACCCCCCCCCCGCCCTCTCTTCTTCCTCTTAGTCCACACCCCACCCCCCTCCCTCCCATCTCTTCCTCCGCGCGAGCGAACGGCAATGCGGGAGCGAAGGGGCGCCTCCGGGCGGTCGCCGGGGTTGTTGACGGGGCATGTTTTTAAACGTCTCCTTTTCGGGGTACGGAGGCTCGGGGAGGAAACACGGACCGCCCTGCAGGCGGCGGGATGCCGCGGTTACCGCGCACGCATCCAGCTGGCAAAGAGTCAATGGATTGAGCTTGACCCCAGTGCAAATGTGGTGTGTCAATCTGACCCTTTTCCACCAAAAAGCGGACGGTTCAATGAACGTCAACACACGCCATGGCGGAAAGATGACTCTGCCCACCAGGAGCTGCACGAGCTTGACTCAAGGGCAAACTATGGGTGTACAGAAAATGTGAGGGGCCAAAAATGTCATCACCAAAAACAGTCTGCAGGCATGTTCCCCATGTCCTGAAACGCCTCCCTGCACTGCATCCTGGGAGTTTTTTTTTTTTCAAAAGTGGGGTTTGTGCTCTTTCTTTTCTTTTCTTTATATATATATATATATATATATATATATAGCGCTGTCAATTTACGCAGCGCTTTACATATACATTGTACATTCACATCATGTCCCTACCCTCAAGGAGCTTACAATCTAAGGTCCCTAACTCACATACTTACACAGTAGGGCCGGTTTTTCTTTCATACGGGATCCAAATGACCTACCAGCATGTCTATTGGAGTGTGGGAGGAAACCGGTGGTCCCGGAGGAAACCCGCGCAGCCACAGGGAGAACATGCAAACTCCAGGCAGGTAGCGTCTTGGTTGGGATTGGAACCAGCGACCCTCTTGCTGCCAGGGGAAATTGCTGACCGCTACACCACTGTTCTTCTTCCGCTCCCCCCCTCCCCTCTTCCTCCCTCCCTCCCTCAGCCAACCCCCCATCCCCACACCCCCACCCCCCCCCCGCCCTCTCTTCTTCCTCTTAGTCCACACCCCACCCCCCTCCCTCCCATCTCTTCCTCCGCGCGAGCGAACGGCAATGCGGGAGCGAAGGGGCGCCTCCGGGCGGTCGCCGGGGTTGTTGACGGGGCATGTTTTTAAACGTCTCCTTTTCGGGGTACGGAGGCTCGGGGAGGAAACACGGACCGCCCTGCAGGCGGCGGGATGCCGCGGTTACCGCGCACGCATCCAGCTGGCAAAGAGTCAATGGATTGAGCTTGACCCCAGTGCAAATGTGGTGTGTCAATCTGACCCTTTTCCACCAAAAAGCGGACGGTTCAATGAACGTCAACACACGCCATGGCGGAAAGATGACTCTGCCCACCAGGAGCTGCACGAGCTTGACTCAAGGGCAAACTATGGGTGTACAGAAAATGTGAGGGGCCAAAAATGTCATCACCAAAAACAGTCTGCAGGCATGTTCCCCATGTCCTGAAACGCCTCCCTGCACTGCATCCTGGGAGTTTTTTTTTTTTCAAAAGTGGGGTTTGTGCTCTTTCTTTTCTTTTCTTTATATATATATATATATATATATATATATAGCGCTGTCAATTTACGCAGCGCTTTACATATACATTGTACATTCACATCATGTCCCTACCCTCAAGGAGCTTACAATCTAAGGTCCCTAACTCACATACTTACACAGTAGGGCCGGTTTTTCTTTCATACGGGATCCAAATGACCTACCAGCATGTCTATTGGAGTGTGGGAGGAAACCGGTGGTCCCGGAGGAAACCCGCGCAGCCACAGGGAGAACATGCAAACTCCAGGCAGGTAGCGTCTTGGTTGGGATTGGAACCAGCGACCCTCTTGCTGCCAGGGGAAATTGCTGACCGCTACACCACTGTTCTTCTTCCGCTCCCCCCCTCCCCTCTTCCTCCCTCCCTCCCTCAGCCAACCCCCCATCCCCACACCCCCACCCCCCCCCCGCCCTCTCTTCTTCCTCTTAGTCCACACCCCACCCCCCTCCCTCCCATCTCTTCCTCCGCGCGAGCGAACGGCAATGCGGGAGCGAAGGGGCGCCTCCGGGCGGTCGCCGGGGTTGTTGACGGGGCATGTTTTTAAACGTCTCCTTTTCGGGGTACGGAGGCTCGGGGAGGAAACACGGACCGCCCTGCAGGCGGCGGGATGCCGCGGTTACCGCGCACGCATCCAGCTGGCAAAGAGTCAATGGATTGAGCTTGACCCCAGTGCAAATGTGGTGTGTCAATCTGACCCTTTTCCACCAAAAAGCGGACGGTTCAATGAACGTCAACACACGCCATGGCGGAAAGATGACTCTGCCCACCAGGAGCTGCACGAGCTTGACTCAAGGGCAAACTATGGGTGTACAGAAAATGTGAGGGGCCAAAAATGTCATCACCAAAAACAGTCTGCAGGCATGTTCCCCATGTCCTGAAACGCCTCCCTGCACTGCATCCTGGGAGTTTTTTTTTTTTCAAAAGTGGGGTTTGTGCTCTTTCTTTTCTTTTCTTTATATATATATATATATATATATATATATAGCGCTGTCAATTTACGCAGCGCTTTACATATACATTGTACATTCACATCATGTCCCTACCCTCAAGGAGCTTACAATCTAAGGTCCCTAACTCACATACTTACACAGTAGGGCCGGTTTTTCTTTCATACGGGATCCAAATGACCTACCAGCATGTCTATTGGAGTGTGGGAGGAAACCGGTGGTCCCGGAGGAAACCCGCGCAGCCACAGGGAGAACATGCAAACTCCAGGCAGGTAGCGTCTTGGTTGGGATTGGAACCAGCGACCCTCTTGCTGCCAGGGGAAATTGCTGACCGCTACACCACTGTTCTTCTTCCGCTCCCCCCCTCCCCTCTTCCTCCCTCCCTCCCTCAGCCAACCCCCCATCCCCACACCCCCACCCCCCCCCCGCCCTCTCTTCTTCCTCTTAGTCCACACCCCACCCCCCTCCCTCCCATCTCTTCCTCCGCGCGAGCGAACGGCAATGCGGGAGCGAAGGGGCGCCTCCGGGCGGTCGCCGGGGTTGTTGACGGGGCATGTTTTTAAACGTCTCCTTTTCGGGGTACGGAGGCTCGGGGAGGAAACACGGACCGCCCTGCAGGCGGCGGGATGCCGCGGTTACCGCGCACGCATCCAGCTGGCAAAGAGTCAATGGATTGAGCTTGACCCCAGTGCAAATGTGGTGTGTCAATCTGACCCTTTTCCACCAAAAAGCGGACGGTTCAATGAACGTCAACACACGCCATGGCGGAAAGATGACTCTGCCCACCAGGAGCTGCACGAGCTTGACTCAAGGGCAAACTATGGGTGTACAGAAAATGTGAGGGGCCAAAAATGTCATCACCAAAAACAGTCTGCAGGCATGTTCCCCATGTCCTGAAACGCCTCCCTGCACTGCATCCTGGGAGTTTTTTTTTTTTCAAAAGTGGGGTTTGTGCTCTTTCTTTTCTTTTCTTTATATATATATATATATATATATATATATATAGCGCTGTCAATTTACGCAGCGCTTTACATATACATTGTACATTCACATCATGTCCCTACCCTCAAGGAGCTTACAATCTAAGGTCCCTAACTCACATACTTACACAGTAGGGCCGGTTTTTCTTTCATACGGGATCCAAATGACCTACCAGCATGTCTATTGGAGTGTGGGAGGAAACCGGTGGTCCCGGAGGAAACCCGCGCAGCCACAGGGAGAACATGCAAACTCCAGGCAGGTAGCGTCTTGGTTGGGATTGGAACCAGCGACCCTCTTGCTGCCAGGGGAAATTGCTGACCGCTACACCACTGTTCTTCTTCCGCTCCCCCCCTCCCCTCTTCCTCCCTCCCTCCCTCAGCCAACCCCCCATCCCCACACCCCCACCCCCCCCCCGCCCTCTCTTCTTCCTCTTAGTCCACACCCCACCCCCCTCCCTCCCATCTCTTCCTCCGCGCGAGCGAACGGCAATGCGGGAGCGAAGGGGCGCCTCCGGGCGGTCGCCGGGGTTGTTGACGGGGCATGTTTTTAAACGTCTCCTTTTCGGGGTACGGAGGCTCGGGGAGGAAACACGGACCGCCCTGCAGGCGGCGGGATGCCGCGGTTACCGCGCACGCATCCAGCTGGCAAAGAGTCAATGGATTGAGCTTGACCCCAGTGCAAATGTGGTGTGTCAATCTGACCCTTTTCCACCAAAAAGCGGACGGTTCAATGAACGTCAACACACGCCATGGCGGAAAGATGACTCTGCCCACCAGGAGCTGCACGAGCTTGACTCAAGGGCAAACTATGGGTGTACAGAAAATGTGAGGGGCCAAAAATGTCATCACCAAAAACAGTCTGCAGGCATGTTCCCCATGTCCTGAAACGCCTCCCTGCACTGCATCCTGGGAGTTTTTTTTTTTTCAAAAGTGGGGTTTGTGCTCTTTCTTTTCTTTTCTTTATATATATATATATATATATATATATATAGCGCTGTCAATTTACGCAGCGCTTTACATATACATTGTACATTCACATCATGTCCCTACCCTCAAGGAGCTTACAATCTAAGGTCCCTAACTCACATACTTACACAGTAGGGCCGGTTTTTCTTTCATACGGGATCCAAATGACCTACCAGCATGTCTATTGGAGTGTGGGAGGAAACCGGTGGTCCCGGAGGAAACCCGCGCAGCCACAGGGAGAACATGCAAACTCCAGGCAGGTAGCGTCTTGGTTGGGATTGGAACCAGCGACCCTCTTGCTGCCAGGGGAAATTGCTGACCGCTACACCACTGTTCTTCTTCCGCTCCCCCCCTCCCCTCTTCCTCCCTCCCTCCCTCAGCCAACCCCCCATCCCCACACCCCCACCCCCCCCCCGCCCTCTCTTCTTCCTCTTAGTCCACACCCCACCCCCCTCCCTCCCATCTCTTCCTCCGCGCGAGCGAACGGCAATGCGGGAGCGAAGGGGCGCCTCCGGGCGGTCGCCGGGGTTGTTGACGGGGCATGTTTTTAAACGTCTCCTTTTCGGGGTACGGAGGCTCGGGGAGGAAACACGGACCGCCCTGCAGGCGGCGGGATGCCGCGGTTACCGCGCACGCATCCAGCTGGCAAAGAGTCAATGGATTGAGCTTGACCCCAGTGCAAATGTGGTGTGTCAATCTGACCCTTTTCCACCAAAAAGCGGACGGTTCAATGAACGTCAACACACGCCATGGCGGAAAGATGACTCTGCCCACCAGGAGCTGCACGAGCTTGACTCAAGGGCAAACTATGGGTGTACAGAAAATGTGAGGGGCCAAAAATGTCATCACCAAAAACAGTCTGCAGGCATGTTCCCCATGTCCTGAAACGCCTCCCTGCACTGCATCCTGGGAGTTTTTTTTTTTTCAAAAGTGGGGTTTGTGCTCTTTCTTTTCTTTTCTTTATATATATATATATATATATATATATATAGCGCTGTCAATTTACGCAGCGCTTTACATATACATTGTACATTCACATCATGTCCCTACCCTCAAGGAGCTTACAATCTAAGGTCCCTAACTCACATACTTACACAGTAGGGCCGGTTTTTCTTTCATACGGGATCCAAATGACCTACCAGCATGTCTATTGGAGTGTGGGAGGAAACCGGTGGTCCCGGAGGAAACCCGCGCAGCCACAGGGAGAACATGCAAACTCCAGGCAGGTAGCGTCTTGGTTGGGATTGGAACCAGCGACCCTCTTGCTGCCAGGGGAAATTGCTGACCGCTACACCACTGTTCTTCTTCCGCTCCCCCCCTCCCCTCTTCCTCCCTCCCTCCCTCAGCCAACCCCCCATCCCCACACCCCCACCCCCCCCCCGCCCTCTCTTCTTCCTCTTAGTCCACACCCCACCCCCCTCCCTCCCATCTCTTCCTCCGCGCGAGCGAACGGCAATGCGGGAGCGAAGGGGCGCCTCCGGGCGGTCGCCGGGGTTGTTGACGGGGCATGTTTTTAAACGTCTCCTTTTCGGGGTACGGAGGCTCGGGGAGGACACGGACCGCCCTGCAGGCGGCGGGATGCCGCGGTTACCGCGCACGCATCCAGCTGGCAAAGAGTCAATGGATTGAGCTTGACCCCAGTGCAAATGTGGTGTGTCAATCTGACCCTTTTCCACCAAAAAGCGGACGGTTCAATGAACGTCAACACACGCCATGGCGGAAAGATGACTCTGCCCACCAGGAGCTGCACGAGCTTGACTCAAGGGCAAACTATGGGTGTACAGAAAATGTGAGGGGCCAAAAATGTCATCACCAAAAACAGTCTGCAGGCATGTTCCCCATGTCCTGAAACGCCTCCCTGCACTGCATCCTGGGAGTTTTTTTTTTTTCAAAAGTGGGGTTTGTGCTCTTTCTTTTCTTTTCTTTATATATATATATATATATATATATATATATAGCGCTGTCAATTTACGCAGCGCTTTACATATACATTGTACATTCACATCATGTCCCTACCCTCAAGGAGCTTACAATCTAAGGTCCCTAACTCACATACTTACACAGTAGGGCCGGTTTTTCTTTCATACGGGATCCAAATGACCTACCAGCATGTCTATTGGAGTGTGGGAGGAAACCGGTGGTCCCGGAGGAAACCCGCGCAGCCACAGGGAGAACATGCAAACTCCAGGCAGGTAGCGTCTTGGTTGGGATTGGAACCAGCGACCCTCTTGCTGCCAGGGGAAATTGCTGACCGCTACACCACTGTTCTTCTTCCGCTCCCCCCCTCCCCTCTTCCTCCCTCCCTCCCTCAGCCAACCCCCCATCCCCACACCCCCACCCCCCCCCCGCCCTCTCTTCTTCCTCTTAGTCCACACCCCACCCCCCTCCCTCCCATCTCTTCCTCCGCGCGAGCGAACGGCAATGCGGGAGCGAAGGGGCGCCTCCGGGCGGTCGCCGGGGTTGTTGACGGGGCATGTTTTTAAACGTCTCCTTTTCGGGGTACGGAGGCTCGGGGAGGAAACACGGACCGCCCTGCAGGCGGCGGGATGCCGCGGTTACCGCGCACGCATCCAGCTGGCAAAGAGTCAATGGATTGAGCTTGACCCCAGTGCAAATGTGGTGTGTCAATCTGACCCTTTTCCACCAAAAAGCGGACGGTTCAATGAACGTCAACACACGCCATGGCGGAAAGATGACTCTGCCCACCAGGAGCTGCACGAGCTTGACTCAAGGGCAAACTATGGGTGTACAGAAAATGTGAGGGGCCAAAAATGTCATCACCAAAAACAGTCTGCAGGCATGTTCCCCATGTCCTGAAACGCCTCCCTGCACTGCATCCTGGGAGTTTTTTTTTTTTCAAAAGTGGGGTTTGTGCTCTTTCTTTTCTTTTCTTTATATATATATATATATATATATATATATAGCGCTGTCAATTTACGCAGCGCTTTACATATACATTGTACATTCACATCATGTCCCTACCCTCAAGGAGCTTACAATCTAAGGTCCCTAACTCACATACTTACACAGTAGGGCCGGTTTTTCTTTCATACGGGATCCAAATGACCTACCAGCATGTCTATTGGAGTGTGGGAGGAAACCGGTGGTCCCGGAGGAAACCCGCGCAGCCACAGGGAGAACATGCAAACTCCAGGCAGGTAGCGTCTTGGTTGGGATTGGAACCAGCGACCCTCTTGCTGCCAGGGGAAATTGCTGACCGCTACACCACTGTTCTTCTTCCGCTCCCCCCCTCCCCTCTTCCTCCCTCCCTCCCTCAGCCAACCCCCCATCCCCACACCCCCACCCCCCCCCCGCCCTCTCTTCTTCCTCTTAGTCCACACCCCACCCCCCTCCCTCCCATCTCTTCCTCCGCGCGAGCGAACGGCAATGCGGGAGCGAAGGGGCGCCTCCGGGCGGTCGCCGGGGTTGTTGACGGGGCATGTTTTTAAACGTCTCCTTTTCGGGGTACGGAGGCTCGGGGAGGAAACACGGACCGCCCTGCAGGCGGCGGGATGCCGCGGTTACCGCGCACGCATCCAGCTGGCAAAGAGTCAATGGATTGAGCTTGACCCCAGTGCAAATGTGGTGTGTCAATCTGACCCTTTTCCACCAAAAAGCGGACGGTTCAATGAACGTCAACACACGCCATGGCGGAAAGATGACTCTGCCCACCAGGAGCTGCACGAGCTTGACTCAAGGGCAAACTATGGGTGTACAGAAAATGTGAGGGGCCAAAAATGTCATCACCAAAAACAGTCTGCAGGCATGTTCCCCATGTCCTGAAACGCCTCCCTGCACTGCATCCTGGGAGTTTTTTTTTTTTCAAAAGTGGGGTTTGTGCTCTTTCTTTTCTTTTCTTTATATATATATATATATATATATATATATAGCGCTGTCAATTTACGCAGCGCTTTACATATACATTGTACATTCACATCATGTCCCTACCCTCAAGGAGCTTACAATCTAAGGTCCCTAACTCACATACTTACACAGTAGGGCCGGTTTTTCTTTCATACGGGATCCAAATGACCTACCAGCATGTCTATTGGAGTGTGGGAGGAAACCGGTGGTCCCGGAGGAAACCCGCGCAGCCACAGGGAGAACATGCAAACTCCAGGCAGGTAGCGTCTTGGTTGGGATTGGAACCAGCGACCCTCTTGCTGCCAGGGGAAATTGCTGACCGCTACACCACTGTTCTTCTTCCGCTCCCCCCCTCCCCTCTTCCTCCCTCCCTCCCTCAGCCAACCCCCCATCCCCACACCCCCACCCCCCCCCCGCCCTCTCTTCTTCCTCTTAGTCCACACCCCACCCCCCTCCCTCCCATCTCTTCCTCCGCGCGAGCGAACGGCAATGCGGGAGCGAAGGGGCGCCTCCGGGCGGTCGCCGGGGTTGTTGACGGGGCATGTTTTTAAACGTCTCCTTTTCGGGGTACGGAGGCTCGGGGAGGAAACACGGACCGCCCTGCAGGCGGCGGGATGCCGCGGTTACCGCGCACGCATCCAGCTGGCAAAGAGTCAATGGATTTGAGCTTGACCCCAGTGCAAATGTGGTGTGTCAATCTGACCCTTTTCCACCAAAAAGCGGACGGTTCAATGAACGTCAACACACGCCATGGCGGAAAGATGACTCTGCCCACCAGGAGCTGCACGAGCTTGACTCAAGGGCAAACTATGGGTGTACAGAAAATGTGAGGGGCCAAAAATGTCATCACCAAAAACAGTCTGCAGGCATGTTCCCCATGTCCTGAAACGCCTCCCTGCACTGCATCCTGGGAGTTTTTTTTTTTTCAAAAGTGGGGTTTGTGCTCTTTCTTTTCTTTTCTTTATATATATATATATATATATATATATATAGCGCTGTCAATTTACGCAGCGCTTTACATATACATTGTACATTCACATCATGTCCCTACCCTCAAGGAGCTTACAATCTAAGGTCCCTAACTCACATACTTACACAGTAGGGCCGGTTTTTCTTTCATACGGGATCCAAATGACCTACCAGCATGTCTATTGGAGTGTGGGAGGAAACCGGTGGTCCCGGAGGAAACCCGCGCAGCCACAGGGAGAACATGCAAACTCCAGGCAGGTAGCGTCTTGGTTGGGATTGGAACCAGCGACCCTCTTGCTGCCAGGGGAAATTGCTGACCGCTACACCACTGTTCTTCTTCCGCTCCCCCCCTCCCCTCTTCCTCCCTCCCTCCCTCAGCCAACCCCCCATCCCCACACCCCCACCCCCCCCCCGCCCTCTCTTCTTCCTCTTAGTCCACACCCCACCCCCCTCCCTCCCATCTCTTCCTCCGCGCGAGCGAACGGCAATGCGGGAGCGAAGGGGCGCCTCCGGGCGGTCGCCGGGGTTGTTGACGGGGCATGTTTTTAAACGTCTCCTTTTCGGGGTACGGAGGCTCGGGGAGGAAACACGGACCGCCCTGCAGGCGGCGGGATGCCGCGGTTACCGCGCACGCATCCAGCTGGCAAAGAGTCAATGGATTGAGCTTGACCCCAGTGCAAATGTGGTGTGTCAATCTGACCCTTTTCCACCAAAAAGCGGACGGTTCAATGAACGTCAACACACGCCATGGCGGAAAGATGACTCTGCCCACCAGGAGCTGCACGAGCTTGACTCAAGGGCAAACTATGGGTGTACAGAAAATGTGAGGGGCCAAAAATGTCATCACCAAAAACAGTCTGCAGGCATGTTCCCCATGTCCTGAAACGCCTCCCTGCACTGCATCCTGGGAGTTTTTTTTTTTTCAAAAGTGGGGTTTGTGCTCTTTCTTTTCTTTTCTTTATATATATATATATATATATATATATATAGCGCTGTCAATTTACGCAGCGCTTTACATATACATTGTACATTCACATCATGTCCCTACCCTCAAGGAGCTTACAATCTAAGGTCCCTAACTCACATACTTACACAGTAGGGCCGGTTTTTCTTTCATACGGGATCCAAATGACCTACCAGCATGTCTATTGGAGTGTGGGAGGAAACCGGTGGTCCCGGAGGAAACCCGCGCAGCCACAGGGAGAACATGCAAACTCCAGGCAGGTAGCGTCTTGGTTGGGATTGGAACCAGCGACCCTCTTGCTGCCAGGGGAAATTGCTGACCGCTACACCACTGTTCTTCTTCCGCTCCCCCCCTCCCCTCTTCCTCCCTCCCTCCCTCAGCCAACCCCCCATCCCCACACCCCCACCCCCCCCCCCCCCTCTCTTCTTCCTCTTAGTCCACACCCCACCCCCCTCCCTCCCATCTCTTCCTCCGCGCGAGCGAACGGCAATGCGGGAGCGAAGGGGCGCCTCCGGGCGGTCGCCGGGGTTGTTGACGGGGCATGTTTTTAAACGTCTCCTTTTCGGGGTACGGAGGCTCGGGGAGGAAACACGGACCGCCCTGCAGGCGGCGGGATGCCGCGGTTACCGCGCACGCATCCAGCTGGCAAAGAGTCAATGGATTGAGCTTGACCCCAGTGCAAATGTGGTGTGTCAATCTGACCCTTTTCCACCAAAAAGCGGACGGTTCAATGAACGTCAACACACGCCATGGCGGAAAGATGACTCTGCCCACCAGGAGCTGCACGAGCTTGACTCAAGGGCAAACTATGGGTGTACAGAAAATGTGAGGGGCCAAAAATGTCATCACCAAAAACAGTCTGCAGGCATGTTCCCCATGTCCTGAAACGCCTCCCTGCACTGCATCCTGGGAGTTTTTTTTTTTTCAAAAGTGGGGTTTGTGCTCTTTCTTTTCTTTTCTTTATATATATATATATATATATATATATATAGCGCTGTCAATTTACGCAGCGCTTTACATATACATTGTACATTCACATCATGTCCCTACCCTCAAGGAGCTTACAATCTAAGGTCCCTAACTCACATACTTACACAGTAGGGCCGGTTTTTCTTTCATACGGGATCCAAATGACCTACCAGCATGTCTATTGGAGTGTGGGAGGAAACCGGTGGTCCCGGAGGAAACCCGCGCAGCCACAGGGAGAACATGCAAACTCCAGGCAGGTAGCGTCTTGGTTGGGATTGGAACCAGCGACCCTCTTGCTGCCAGGGGAAATTGCTGACCGCTACACCACTGTTCTTCTTCCGCTCCCCCCCTCCCCTCTTCCTCCCTCCCTCCCTCAGCCAACCCCCCATCCCCACACCCCCACCCCCCCCCCCCCCTCTCTTCTTCCTCTTAGTCCACACCCCACCCCCCTCCCTCCCATCTCTTCCTCCGCGCGAGCGAACGGCAATGCGGGAGCGAAGGGGCGCCTCCGGGCGGTCGCCGGGGTTGTTGACGGGGCATGTTTTTAAACGTCTCCTTTTCGGGGTACGGAGGCTCGGGGAGGAAACACGGACCGCCCTGCAGGCGGCGGGATGCCGCGGTTACCGCGCACGCATCCAGCTGGCAAAGAGTCAATGGATTGAGCTTGACCCCAGTGCAAATGTGGTGTGTCAATCTGACCCTTTTCCACCAAAAAGCGGACGGTTCAATGAACGTCAACACACGCCATGGCGGAAAGATGACTCTGCCCACCAGGAGCTGCACGAGCTTGACTCAAGGGCAAACTATGGGTGTACAGAAAATGTGAGGGGCCAAAAATGTCATCACCAAAAACAGTCTGCAGGCATGTTCCCCATGTCCTGAAACGCCTCCCTGCACTGCATCCTGGGAGTTTTTTTTTTTTCAAAAGTGGGGTTTGTGCTCTTTCTTTTCTTTTCTTTATATATATATATATATATATATATATATAGCGCTGTCAATTTACGCAGCGCTTTACATATACATTGTACATTCACATCATGTCCCTACCCTCAAGGAGCTTACAATCTAAGGTCCCTAACTCACATACTTACACAGTAGGGCCGGTTTTTCTTTCATACGGGATCCAAATGACCTACCAGCATGTCTATTGGAGTGTGGGAGGAAACCGGTGGTCCCGGAGGAAACCCGCGCAGCCACAGGGAGAACATGCAAACTCCAGGCAGGTAGCGTCTTGGTTGGGATTGGAACCAGCGACCCTCTTGCTGCCAGGGGAAATTGCTGACCGCTACACCACTGTTCTTCTTCCGCTCCCCCCCTCCCCTCTTCCTCCCTCCCTCCCTCAGCCAACCCCCCATCCCCACACCCCCACCCCCCCCCCCCCCTCTCTTCTTCCTCTTAGTCCACACCCCACCCCCCTCCCTCCCATCTCTTCCTCCGCGCGAGCGAACGGCAATGCGGGAGCGAAGGGGCGCCTCCGGGCGGTCGCCGGGGTTGTTGACGGGGCATGTTTTTAAACGTCTCCTTTTCGGGGTACGGAGGCTCGGGGAGGAAACACGGACCGCCCTGCAGGCGGCGGGATGCCGCGGTTACCGCGCACGCATCCAGCTGGCAAAGAGTCAATGGATTGAGCTTGACCCCAGTGCAAATGTGGTGTGTCAATCTGACCCTTTTCCACCAAAAAGCGGACGGTTCAATGAACGTCAACACACGCCATGGCGGAAAGATGACTCTGCCCACCAGGAGCTGCACGAGCTTGACTCAAGGGCAAACTATGGGTGTACAGAAAATGTGAGGGGCCAAAAATGTCATCACCAAAAACAGTCTGCAGGCATGTTCCCCATGTCCTGAAACGCCTCCCTGCACTGCATCCTGGGAGTTTTTTTTTTTTCAAAAGTCAAGTGGGGTTTGTGCTTTTGTCTTTGTCTTTGTCTTCGTCTTCGTCTTCGTCTTCGTCTTCGTCTTCGTCTTCGTCTTCGTCTTCGTCTTCGTCTTCGTCTTCGTCTTCGTCTTCGTCTTCGTCTTCGTCTTCGTCTTCGTCTTCTCAGCTTAGGAATGAAAGAACCCACCCCCATAGGTGTCTGACCACGCTTGCTGGCCCCTTCCCTGGATTGATGGACACACCCCATGGGTGCCTGGCTCCTCCCATGGCCACACCCCATGAGTGGCTGACTCCACCCATGGCCCTGCAAAATATCTCTTGCACATGGATTGATGGATCTCTACATGGCCCCAATGTCACCATGCATTGCATCACAAGGCACCACTACCTCATTGATTACCTCTACCCATGGCACTGCCACTCATTGCTTGGCTCATCTTCATTGCTCATGCTGTATTCTTCTTTGAAAGCTTATTTTTCTCAAGGTACTTACCTCTCATACCATGTCTGATAACTCCAATGACTTCCATTGCCCTTTGGCTTAGTGGAGAAGAACACTTGCTTCTGCAAAATTTTTCGGAAAGATGACCCCCCCCCCCCCCCCTACCCATTTTTTTCCCTTTTCCCTTGGAAAGCTGATCGCGAGTGCTTACCTGTAATCCCAGTTAGGCGATGAGAAACAATTGATTCAGAACACACCTGTGAAAGGGAAAATTATATAAAGGGGGATATACAGAGGGCAAGGACAGTGCTTACCTTCTCTAGACTATCCCTCTCTGTATCTGTATGTGTGTATGTATATACAAATATAATACATGATTTTTTTTTCTCTCTCTATCAACACACCTGTGAAGAGGGTATTGTAAAATGAAAGGTTCTGGGGTCTCGAGGGCAGTGCTTACCTATGCAATCCAGTGTTAATTTAGTCGACTAAAACCGACTAAAACGTTTTCGTCGACTAAATTAACACAATTTTAGTCGACTAAAATACGACTACAACGAAAACAATTGAGATGACTAAAATAAGACTAAAACTAAAATGGCATTTTAGTGAAGACTATAACTAAATAGAAATTTGCTGCCAAAATTAACACTGGTGCATGCTCATAGCTTAATACCATAAATAATAACATATTCGATTTTTCACTCCAGGACCAGCAGGAGTATATAATGAGTTTGGAAATTGTATAGAAAAGCTTAAATAATGCATTACAAATTACAATTGAACTACACCCATTTGATTATAGATGACTAAAATGTAGGACGTTTTAGTTGACAAAAATGTACTGGAGTTTTAGTCGACTAAATACAACTAAAACACTTGCAGAAGACTAAAATGGGACTAAAACTAAAATGCCATTTTAGTCCTAAGACTAAAGTGAAATTTGCTGCCAAAATTAACACTGATGCAATCCCATGAATAAGGTAGCTGTGCTTTGGCAGAGCATGAGATTGCTGGTGTCATATAAGTATCCTTCAGGTGTCAGAGTATTTTGGTGACCATACATGAAATAAAGTCAGCCAGATAGACTGACCGGAAGAATCAATGAACTACTGCAGAGCTCCACACTTCTCTCTGTAGTTGTCACGAGGGGGGGGGGGGGGTCACAAAACAGCTGCAGAATTGGGAACATGTTGCATGTTCTACTGTAAAACCGATGGAATATGTAACATGTTCCTAAAGGTAAACGTAGCTTTTAATACGGGACATGCATCGGCTTTGAATTCACATTTCCAAACAGCATCAGTAACTCGTATATAAACAATGTATGCACAAAAACAAACAAGATGGAAAAAAAAAAATTTGCCTAGTTAGTGGGGAATTCAACGCCTTCTACAATAATTAGGCAAAATACAGACCAAAGACCACGTTACTGTTAGTGAATGTTACTTCCTGGGAGCACCAAACCCTATAGCAGTACATTGCTAAATGGTGGACTGAGTCACTGGACCACCGCAATCCTGCCATTTAGAAGTCTGTTCTTGTGGTCTGCCTCTGCTGTTGTCGCTATTCCACCAGTTCCACCAGAAAGTGGAAGGCAAAACAGTTCTTCACAAAGAGTGGCATCAATAGAGGGAGGGAGGATGGGGGCAAGAGCGGGAGCCCCCGAAAATTAACTTTTCACATTTGCAAAATGTTTATCGAGTTGCCGGGACATCCTAGCAAACAATGGCCAGCTTGTTAAAATATTTAATAGGCTACAGGAGCTCCCGTTCTTGAACTCCATCTGGTGCTGCTGTGCATTCTTCTCTGTATGACCGAGTAAAGTAAAAGGCAAAATTACTGTGGGGGGCACTGTAATGTGAAGGACAGAGCTCAAGAGGGGATTGTGATATGCTGGGGGCTGATTATGGCACTTACCTGCGATCCTGTGTATATGTAACTCCGCTGTGGCACAGTGCTATGTGTCCAGGATGGCTAAACCATTACAAGTTTTTGCCGGCACACCACGGATTTTTGAAATACCGCTGTAATGGTTTCTCAACAATGGCAATGTTTTGGCCAGATCGCGCGGTTTGCTAACCGATTGTTTGAAAAAAATCTATCAATGGTATTTTAATGATCCGTGGTGTGATGGAGAGAATAATAATATTTATATGGTGCAAACCATTTGAAAAACACGTTACAAGCTTAAGGCAAACAGTACAGTTAGAATGACATTAAATACAGGAGGCCCTGCTCATTAGAGCTTACAATCTACAAGAAAAATATATACTGTATGTATATACCTTTTTTTTTTTTTTGTATTGAATGATTTTATTTATTTTTATTAATTTAAATGCTTTGTTTTGAAGACTAGTGTCTAAAGAACATCAATGCAGGAGATGCATACATTTGGAATCAACATTAACCAGCAGCACCTATTCTTATATGTAAATATAGAAGTTCAAAAAAAGATGTCGATGAAAGAGGTTTTGCATTTTTTTTTTCTTCTTCCATGGGTACTCTAAACTTGAGTGGCTAACTTATAGTATATAGTGAATAGGTTGACAAGTACTTTGTATTAACATGTGTGCGTTCAGTCTTTGAGAATCATCAGAGTGTTCCTATAACTTTCATAATAGCGTTCGTCGACCCTGATGCGTACGGATGCTGTCGGTTGGTTACATTTTTCTTTTTCTCTGTCAGTTTCTAACGTGTGAATCTCTGGATGTTCTTTTTCTAGTTGAATCCCAGCAAGTCGATTCCTTAAAAAAAGTAAGTAAACAGTTAAAAAAACACATTCGAACAAAAGGTCAAAGAGGCAGTACCTGTTTCTGAATGTTAGTCCCTAGGAGCAACATCCCATACCCTATAGCAGGCATCGCTAAATGACGGCCCAAGCAACCGTCCCATCTGGACCGATGCAATCACACAATTTAGGAGCCTCTTTCTCCCTCCCTGCCTCTGCTGTTGTCCCTATCGCAGCAGAGATTGGCAGGCAAAACACTTCTGCCTCATACCCCCCAACCGTCCCCGATTTGCCGGGATTGTCCCAGAAAATGGTTCGTGTCCCGGGATCCTGGCGAATCAGGGCTGAGTGCTAGAATGGCGGCTTGGTTTCCAAACCGCCGCGAGCAATATAGCAGCCGCTCTCTTCTCAGCTGCCTGTAACATGCAGACAGAGAGAGAGAGCGGTGTGCACTGAGCCCGCCCCTCCTCCTCCCTGTGTTTTCCTTTACACAGAGGAGGAGCCAGGGAGTGAGCTGCCACAACAGTCGTTTTAATCTGAGGTCTGTCATTTCAAGCATGGGAAGAGGATGGATGGATGGAGCTGGGGGGGTGGATGGACCTGGGAGAGGGATGTAGCCGGGGGGGGGGGTGTATGGAGCTGGGATGGACATTTGCAGTGGATGGAGCTGGGGGGGGGGTATGTAGCTGGGGGGTGTATGGAGCTGGGATGGGCATTTGGGGTGCATGAAGCTGGGGGAGGGGGGTGTATGGCACTGGGGCGTAGATGGAGCTTTGTTGGGCATTTGGGGTGTATGGAGCTGGGGTGGGTGTTTTAGATGGATAGAGCTTGGACGGGAGGATGGTAAGGGGGTTAATGTAGCTGAAGGGGGGGTGGATGGAGCTGGGGGAGGGGTGTATGGAGCTGGGGTGGGCATTTGTGGTAGATGGAGCTGGGGGGTGGATGGAGCTGAGGGAGGGATGGAGCTGGGGTGGTGGGCATTTGGGTTGGATGGAGCTGGAGGGGTGGATGGTGCTGGGGGGGTGGGGGTGTATGGAGCTGGGGTGGGCATTTGGGGTGCATGGCACTGGGGGGTAGATGGAGCTTTGTTGGGAATTTGGGATATATGGAGCTGGGGTGGGTGTTTGAGATGGATAGAGCTGGGACGGGAGGTTGGTAAGGGGGTGAATGTAGCCGAGGGGGGGGGGGGGGTGGATGGAGCTGGGGGAGGGATGTATGGAGCTGGTTGGGCATTTGGGGTGGAGGGAGCTGGGGTGGGCATTTGTGGTAGATGGAGCTGGGGGGTGGATGGAGTTAGGGATGTAGATGGGGGGGGGGGTGTATGGAGCTGCGGTGGGCATTTGGGGTGTATGGATCTGGAAGGTAGATGTAACTTTCTTTGTTGGGTATTTGGGATGACTAGAGCTGGGATGGAAGGATGGGAAGGGGGTGAATGTAGCTGGGGGGGGGTGGTGTATGGAGCTGGGGGAGGGATGTAGCTAGGGGTGGGCATTTGGGGTGTATGGAGCTGGGGGGGGTTATGGAGCTGGGGTGGGCATTTGGGGTGTATAGAGCAGGTGCAGGGGTGGATGGAGCTGGGGTGGGCATTTGGGGTGGATAGAGCTGGGGGGGATGAAGCTGGGATGGGCATTTGGGGTGGATAGAGCTGGGGGGTGGATGGTGCCGAGTCCAACTCCTGCATTCTGTACAATACATACTCCTATCTGCTGCATTATGTACATTACACACTCCTGTCCCCTTTACTTACTCTGTACATTACACACTCCTGTCCCCTGTACATTACACACTCCTGTCTCCTGCATTTTGTACATTACACTTCCCTGCACGATATACACAATATTGTACATTATATACTTATAACCAAATTCTTCATTGTCTCAACAGTTGCTGGTTGCTATGCAGTCTCTATGCAGTTCCGGGCACAAAATCAATATTTTTTTTGTGCCTTTCCGCTTCTTCCCCTTCACCTGAAACAGAATTGGATAGTTAGGTTTTTTTTTTTATTTACTCACCTTGTAATTGAAGATCGAAGATACTCACCTAGTCTTCACTTCCTCCCTCTGCGCCGCGGCTGCGCCGTCACTTCCTGGCTTGCACTGATTCCTGGGAGCTAAACGTCATCGCTCCCAGGAATCAATGCGACGGCACCGGCCCCGCACGTCACTTCCGGGCGACGCCGCATTCCCCTGCTAAACAGCTTCTGGGCATGCCCAGAAGCTGTGGAGGAATGCGGCGCCGCACCGGAAGTGACGAGAGGGGCCGGTGCAGGCGCATTCTGGGAGAAGAAGATGCGGAAGAAGACGCAGAAGAGGACCGCGCCGGCTTAAGCTGCCCACAACAGAGATGGAAACGCTGTGGAAGAAATTTTATAAGTGAGTATTTCTTCTAAAAGGTAAGTGCGAACCGGGACAGATCAGAGGCTAGCCATTGTGGAATGTGCTAGCCCTGACTGTCCCGGGGGTATGTTTATTAAAAAATGGTATCTGTGCCCGGAACTCCGCTTTAAGGTAGGCTGAGCAATCAAAGTATATTTTATGGGTACTAGGAAGTCTGGGTTTTGTTTACCCCCATCCCTTAAGCCCCTCCCACTGCTAAGCGATTGGCCACACCCGCAGTTTGCCATGGCGCGCTCTGCACGCCGCAAGTTTTATCCCTCTTTCGGTGTCCCTCATTCCGAAGTTCAAATGTTGGGAGGTATGCTGCATGCAGACCAGGAGTGGAAGCAGCACTAGATGGGAGGGGGGGGTGGGGGGGCAGAAACTGTCAAAATTAACTTTTCACTATGGTTAACTGAAATATTGGGATGCCAGGCTGTCCTAGCGATAAATCGCCAGATTGTAAAATAAAACCGATTAGATAAAGATATTGATATAGAACTGTGGCACGTACCGTTCCCACCCTCCATCCGCTGCTGCTGTGACTCCTTCTCCTGTACTCTGTATAGGAAGGGGAAGGTCCCCTGGATATAACACCTAGTCACACCAGGCGTTAAGGACTTTTTTCTGCGTAGAAGAGCAATTTCACTGCTCACTGTGGTCGGTAAGTGCTTCAGGACAACACTATTATAACCTGCAGGGTGTGTGTTCACCCTAGAACCCAGTGACAGCAGAACTCACAGATCATGCATGTATAATGGGAGAGCAGAGGGGACATCTAAGCTGCGAAAGGAGAGCAGTAGACCTCAATGACAGAGGTGCATATTTCCTACTGCATGAGACCACTATCTAACTTTTACATTTTATATATGGATCTATCTTTTATACATGGATCAAATTTTGGCTGATTCAGCACAGACGAACTGAAATTCCATCAGCGTATGGGCAGGCTGGTTGTACAGAAGTCGAGTAGTAGATCGCCTTCTGTACAACCAGCCTGTAGGGTTTATTCCCTGACAAATAACTGCTGCCAGGTATAGCCTAAAGTACTGACCGGTATTCTGACGTAGAGGGGGAAGTATCCAGAACACAATAAGCTAGATGGAAATGATTCCCCCATCCACATAAATCGAGAGTGTGAATCAAGTGCTTTTTTTTTGGTTTTTTTTTTGTTTTAACTTTGTAGTTGGAAAATGATTGATGTATGACTTAACATGTCTGAAGCTTGGCAGCTGACACAAAGGAATGATATGTACTTTTTCTAAGGGCTGGTTGGTTCACACCATGCCAGCACATAAATCGCACACAAATGCACTAAGTTCCTGTGCGATCAGAACACATGCAAAATGCACTGCATTTGCAATCTGCAGTGGGTGTCAATAGAAAGGTAACACCCCAAATGCAGGTTGAAAATGCAGTTCGTTTGCCACCATCCGGATCGCATGCTACCTTTGTACCGTGCCATCTGGTTACAGTGTGGTTTAAAAAGTAGTGCATGGACTACTTTCGGTGCAGCGTAGTGGGATTTTAGCCCAGTTCAGGGCTGGTTCATACTATGCCTACACATGAACCGCACATAAATGAGCTGTGCATTTCTGTACGGTTTACATGTGGTTTTATGCAGTGCGATTTCAGCCCATTTCTTTTGAATGGTCTAAAATCAAACCACGCTGCGCCAAAAGGGGTGCATTCCTTCCTTCCTGCTTCCTCGTCTCCTGTTACCCTCTCCCTGTTCTGTCTTGTTCCCAGGTCCCTATGCTTGATCTCCTGTGTATGACCCCCGCCTCTGTTACAATTATGATTCCTTTACCCTGTTTTCTGTACATTTGGTTTGAGCAGTTGTTCGCTGTGTGTCACTATTGTTTGGTTATCTGGTTGGATTTACACAGTTGTATTTTTCTGGAGGTGCGTTTTACATTTGTGGTATTCACTTATTTTTAAATAAATTATATTCTTTACACTTTACTTGTGATTGTTATTCTCTGTGGCAGTCCACAAATTTCTGGTCACACCTGTTGCTGGCTGACAGGTGATAATCCATGAAATCACACCGGTTATTTCATTTACACCTGAATTGGGTAGAAGACTTCTTAAGCAGAAGTCAACTGATAGTGAGAATGGTGTCTGAATGAGGAGATCTTCCAGATGGGGAAAGCCGCAGGTGGACCTTATTTGCTTCTCAAGCGAACGCAAAGGTATCGGGCTTTTTTTTTTTTTTTTCTAAGCAGGCGGCATGGAGCGGACAGTCTGGATGCTTTGGCCCAGCCCTGTAACTCACCCCCCCCCCCCCCCCCACACACACACACTTTCCAGATGATCCCTCTGGTACAAAAGAAATTGGAGGGAGAGAAAGCAAAGCGGAGTCTAGTGGCCCCCCTTCTGGACCAAGGGGACTTGGTTCTCCACCCTGCCGAATTTAGCGGCAGAATCACATTGGTCACTGCCCCTTCAAGAGCATGTGCTGAGCCACAGCCCTCTTTTTCATCCCAATATAGGGTCAGCTCAGATTAGCAGCCTGGCTACTGAGGAGCAGATGCTGAAAAGGAAAGGTTTATTGGATGGTTTAGTTTCCTCTGTGTTACAGAGCAGGAAGAAAGTCACAAGGGCGATTTTATTTCAAAGTATGGAAATGCTTTGAATCCTGGGGCATCTCCAAAAAATTGGATCTCAAATTAAGACATTTCCATCCTTGGATTTCTCCTTGAAGGAATGGAGAAGGGGTTAGCAGCCCAGTACCTTGAAGGTCAAGGGTAGCTGGTTTTATCTGTGTTTTTTAGAGAGACCTTTATTTCTCTAAGGAACGTTAATCGTTCGATTTTTCAGGACTTTGGACAGGCAAATATAATTTTAAACATTTTTTTCACAAATAGGATTTGTCTGTGGTTCTTCAAGCACTGACTAAAATACCTTTTTGAACCTCCGCAAAAGGATACGATTAAGGATTTGACGTTAAAAGTAAGTCTGTCTGTGGCAGTAACTACGGCTAGGAGGGTCAGTGAGCTGCAGGCTTTGTCTATCATTGAGTGAGCCTTTCTTGGTGTTCCCAGACCAGATGGTTCTGAGGACAGACTCTGTTTTCTTGCCAAGTCTCCTCGCCCTTTTCATAGATCCCAGGAGATAATTTTGCCCACATTCTGCCCTTCTCCATCAGGTTCTACGGAAAGCGCTTTTAACAGTCTAGACGTAAGAAGAGGGGTGTTACATTATTTAGAGATGACAACAGACTTTAGAAGATAAAACTGTTTGTAATATTTTCAGGGTCGCTTAAACGTTTAGGTGCATCCAAAAACACTATAGGCGGGTGGCTTCGGTTGCCCATTAGAGAATCTTTTATATAGCCTTTGGAGAGGCGGCGGTGGGGGGAAAAGACACACAAAGACGGTTGCGAAGGGTAGATAAGGAAGCTAGCTATAGCTCACCAGAATGAGCTTAAACCCCCCCCCCCAACCAGATCAGAAAGATAACATATGGGAAATAAGCAGAGGAACTGAGAACTAAACGCAAACACAGGGAGCTCAGCCACTGACTCGCCTTACGCTGGAGGCCGCAGCAAAGCCAACAGCTGCCACATAAAGCAATCGCCATATGGAGATCTTAAACAACGTAGTAGGACCTGGTAGGTGCCAGGAGAATGTCAGTAGAGTATGCCCTCCCAGCTCCACATAAACGAGGGAAGAGTGCAGCAAGACCACCTTTTGGCCCAGCTTACGGCACGGGGAAAAAAGGAAGCGAAAGAAGGGCAAAGAGCTTCCAAATATAGCGAACGTGACTACCTGTATCTAGACACTGGCCAGTAGGAGGGATCTGCTGGGCGAAGGATCGGAGGCAGCCTCGCACACCCACCTTAAGCCGCGGTGTAGCACTCACGGGTGAAAGAGACGCGGTGTGAGGGCAAATGCCAGCGTTAAACCGCCAGTCGCTAACACCCGCCCTAGTAAGCCGCGAGCCAAAGCCTACATTTGTGGAAAGCCCAGACGGGATGAGCACACGAGAGCTAGGAGTTTGCTGGCCATGGACAGAGGCCCAAGAGCAACACCTGCCTGTACGAGCTGGGAGGTAGGCAACACACATAGATCAAGCGAACGGCAGTATACACTTCTGATGGAATACTCTAAGGGCCATGAACATTCTCCTTCGTTTTATGAGAATTTTCATCTGGCCCCTCCCATCGAACCAGATATTGCAACATGCTCCTAAAGCTCTTGGCATTGTACGGAACACCAGGAATGTGTCCTGGATGGCAGGTACACTTCCCCGATATTTGAGTTGTGGTGCCTTTTAGTGGGGCCAGTTAAGTCCCAGGTGAGGGAGGCTTGAAAGGCAGAGGTAAATCTGCACATGCATCAAAGAAGTGAGTGGGGGAGAGACTCACAAGCTGTGTAGTGAGTGGAAGCTCTAAGAAAACCTGAGACATGGGTTGTTATACCCTGGCTTAGAACATGATAGCCCAGCAGCAGCCTGCTGGAGAGGCCAACCGTAGCCGTGAGGAGACAATGGCTGCGTTGAAAGAAACGGTGCGGTAGCTCGCACGGACGGGAACGCACGGTTGTTACCCCTAGCAACCAGGTAGCCGTAAGGGCATGTGGAGGCATTTATGGCTACTTTTGACAGAAAAAAAAATGATGATTTTTAGGTAAGACTGACAGAAGAGATGGTGACAGACCAGTGTGTAATATCAGCAGTAAGTATAATGTAGACACCAGCAGCAGTCTTCTTTGATCACTAAAATTGTATATAAGCAGTAAATATAATCTATAAAAAAGCAGCTGTCTTTAAATATAATAATATTAAAAAAAAAAAAAAAAAACAGCAGTCAGTCTTTTATTATAGAAGAATGCTCCTTTGGTATATATTATATTAAATGAATGCTGCTTTTGAATAAATCGGCTTCAGGGCTGTCCCGCACACATATAGTGTGACAGGCCAAATCATAGCTGTATGTGTTTATTTATTTATTTATTTTTTTGGGGGGGGGGGGGTGGATCTGGGATGCACATGCATCCCAGCGGCGACTCGTTCCTGCTGCGGTCGGACACAACTGCGGGAACCAATCAGCAGGTCCAGCAGACCGGATGTCCGCCAGGACCCGCCGATCGTTTCCCGGGGCAGACCGCCGTTCTAGCTGCCTATTTTTATTTTGGGGTTGCGTGCAAGTAGCTGGTCTTGCCTAGGGTGCTAAATAGTGTAGCACAGGCCCTGGATACCACCAGACAGATCATAGGTTCAGAGCCAGGATGTGACATGTCAGGACCAACAATTACCCTTCTGCATTGGGTCAACTTTCTATACCCACACCCCTTGGGAATTGTTGAAAGTGCCTGCTGACCCGGCCAAATTTTGATCCGTCACGGTTGGACAAATTTCGATGAATCTACGGTTGGCCTAAAGGAGGGTCAGAGTAGTCTGACTGAATTTGATTAAATATTATACTCCTACTATGTTCTGAAATGTGTATCTCTGTTCAATTTCCTACCTTGCATCCATCTTTCTCCCATGTGGCGCCGCTCTCTTCCTGGACTGGGACTGATATTTCAGTATAGATGGCCGGCAATAGCTTTCACCTGTCTGGCGGAGAACACTCCTGAGAACGATACACTTGCATGTACGGTTAATACTTAAGCCTTTGGCTTGTCTGGTAAAAAAAAAAAAAAAAAAAAAGTTGCATACAGCTACCAACCTATGCTTTAAAAAATAGATTATAGCCACACAGCAGACATACATACACATGGTGGTTTCACAATGACTCCTTTGGACTGCCTGTGAATGAAAAAAGATGGCATCTTATGGCTACCCACCATCAAACACCTTTGAGTTCATTGAGAGACACAGCTCTTCATCTTCTTGACTGTAGGGATGTCCTAAAGCAGTGCAACTGAGAGAGGACATGCAACAACTCACCTGAGAACCCCCCCCCCCCCCACAAGAAGAGGAACAAGAAACCTCAAACCACTTCTCATAAAACTTGCGGCCAAAATGCGCATCTGGAGATGACAGAGCATCAACTTGAAGAGCTTGTTAAAAGCTGTGAACAGATAGCAAACTTGAAACATGAGTGCATGATGTTAGAACGGCCAGAAGGTAGGAATAACCCTGGTAGAAGGGGTCATAACAGGGAAGGGAGGAGCCTGACCCTTAACGGCACCAGTCTGGACAATGCTCTGCCTGACCCGTTAAATAATAGTGGCACGGGAGGCCAACGGGCAATCCCAAAAGGAAGCTCAAACCTCCAAGAGGAGGTCGTAACGGGCAGGTGGGCGTGAACCACTCAGACCACATCCAAGCCGTGCAAAACAACCTCTTCTGGGTGCAAAGGGTTAAATGCAGGAAAACCAGGACAACATCTTCATACAGGTGAAAGTCTGAAACCTCCTTCAGCAGTAGTGATGAGTCGAATACCTCCCTGTTTGGTTCGCACCAGAACATCTCAAACAGGGGAAATGTTCTACCAAACATACGAACACAAGTCCTCATTATAAAGGATTTAATGCAAGTGACTATTAATCACCCGCTGGGCCAAGGATTTGAACCCACAGCCTCTCACTTGCTAGTCTGTTATTCTAACAGCTACTCCACCAAGGCAGCTGTGTAACCCAAGACTATGTCTGCCTAACAATTCTCTATCTGAGATTGACAGCTCTTTTATAGGGCTATTCCTGCATTAACTGGCACCATAACCCGGTGTTACCTCTGCGTCATCTTCCATCCTTAGCAGGGGTTATCCCCGCATAAACCGGCAATATTACAGGTGGTTATTGCTGTGTAAATCGGCACCAACACTGAGGGATTGAGGGATTTTACTGCATAAACTGGCACAGATGAAAGGGCATATTACCGAATAAATTGGCAGCAGTACTAGGGGTTACAACTGCATGCACTGGCACCATTATTAGGTGTGTAGTTACTGTGTAAACCGGAAACCAAAACTAGGGCCTATTACTGCATAAACTTGCACCGTCACTGGGTGTTAGTACCGCGTAACCCTCTACCGTTCGTAGGGGCTATCAATGCATAAACTGGCAACAGAAGAGGGAATGGGAATTATTGCTGCGTAAACTGGCACCGATCCTGGGGTGGGGGGGGGGGGGGGGGGCGCTTGGTGGCGGCGGTATTACCGCGTAACCGGCACCAATCCTATGGGCTAATACAGCTTTAACCGGCACCGCTACTAGATGTTATTACCGCGTAAAAAGGCACAATACTAGGGGCTATTGCAGCATGACCTGGCCTCAATACTAGGGGCTTATTGTGCATAAATGGGCACTGGTGCTAGGGGCTACGACTGCGCAAGCTGGAACCATTACTAGGTGTTACAGCTGCCTAAAATGCAGCCAACACTAGTGGATTTTAACGGAATAAACTGGCACCAATACTAGCTCATATTCCTGCCTAAATTGGCACCAAGACTAGGGCCTATTACCGCATGTACTGGCACCAATACTAGTGGCTATTACTGCATAAACTGGCACCCTTACCAGGTGTAAGCACTGAGAAAACTGGAAGCAATACTAAGGGCAATCACCGCATAACATAGGACCATTACCAGCTTTTATCGCTGTATAAACTCACACCGATACTAGGGTCTATTCCTGCATTAACTGGCACCATAACCCGGTGTTACCTCTGCGTCATCTTCCATCCTTAGCAGGGGTTATCCCCGCATAAACCGGCAATATTACAGGTGGTTATTGCTGTGTAAATCGGCACCAACACTGAGGGATTGAGGGATTTTACTGCATAAACTGGCACAGATGAAAGGGCATATTACCGAATAAATTGGCAGCAGTACTAGGGGTTACAACTGCATGCACTGGCACCATTATTAGGTGTGTAGTTACTGTGTAAACCGGAAACCAAAACTAGGGCCTATTACTGCATAAACTTGCACCGTCACTGGGTGTTAGTACCGCGTAACCCTCTACCGTTCGTAGGGGCTATCAATGCATAAACTGGCAACAGAAGAGGGAATGGGAATTATTGCTGCGTAAACTGGCACCGATCCTGGGGTGGGGGGGGGGGGGGGGGGCGGTTGGTGGCGGGTGGGGGGCGGTATTACCGCGTAACCGGCACCAATCCTATGGGCTAATACAGCTTTAACCGGCACCGCTACTAGATGTTATTACCGCGTAAAAAGGCACAATACTAGGGGCTATTGCAGCATGACCTGGCCTCAATACTAGGGGCTTATTGTGCATAAATGGGCACTGGTGCTAGGGGCTACGACTGCGCAAGCTGGAACCATTACTAGGTGTTACAGCTGCCTAAAA
This sequence comes from Pelophylax lessonae, assembly GCF_965119305.1. Classification (NCBI taxonomy): domain Eukaryota; kingdom Metazoa; phylum Chordata; class Amphibia; order Anura; family Ranidae; genus Pelophylax; species Pelophylax lessonae. The sequence goes on along the minus strand of NW_028120042.1, from coordinate 122,796 downwards.
TGCAGCCAACACTAGTGGATTTTAACGGAATAAACTGGCACCAATACTAGCTCATATTCCTGCCTAAATTGGCACCAAGACTAGGGCCTATTACCGCATGTACTGGCACCAATACTAGTGGCTATTACTGCATAAACTGGCACCCTTACCAGGTGTAAGCACTGAGAAAACTGGAAGCAATACTAAGGGCAATCACCGCATAACATAGGACCATTACCAGCTTTTATCGCTGTATAAACTCACACCGATACTAGGGTCTATTCCTGCATTAACTGGCACCATAACCCGGTGTTACCTCTGCGTCATCTTCCATCCTTAGCAGGGGTTATCCCCGCATAAACCGGCAATATTACAGGTGGTTATTGCTGTGTAAATCGGCACCAACACTGAGGGATTGAGGGATTTTACTGCATAAACTGGCACAGATGAAAGGGCATATTACCGAATAAATTGGCAGCAGTACTAGGGGTTACAACTGCATGCACTGGCACCATTATTAGGTGTGTAGTTACTGTGTAAACCGGAAACCAAAACTAGGGCCTATTACTGCATAAACTTGCACCGTCACTGGGTGTTAGTACCGCGTAACCCTCTACCGTTCGTAGGGGCTATCAATGCATAAACTGGCAACAGAAGAGGGAATGGGAATTATTGCTGCGTAAACTGGCACCGATCCTGGGGTGGGGGGGGGGGGGGGGGGGCGGTTGGTGGCGGGTGGGGGGCGGTATTACCGCGTAACCGGCACCAATCCTATGGGCTAATACAGCTTTAACCGGCACCGCTACTAGATGTTATTACCGCGTAAAAAGGCACAATACTAGGGGCTATTGCAGCATGACCTGGCCTCAATACTAGGGGCTTATTGTGCATAAATGGGCACTGGTGCTAGGGGCTACGACTGCGCAAGCTGGAACCATTACTAGGTGTTACAGCTGCCTAAAATGCAGCCAACACTAGTGGATTTTAACGGAATAAACTGGCACCAATACTAGCTCATATTCCTGCCTAAATTGGCACCAAGACTAGGGCCTATTACCGCATGTACTGGCACCAATACTAGTGGCTATTACTGCATAAACTGGCACCCTTACCAGGTGTAAGCACTGAGAAAACTGGAAGCAATACTAAGGGCAATCACCGCATAACATAGGACCATTACCAGCTTTTATCGCTGTATAAACTCACACCGATACTAGGGTCTATTCCTGCATTAACTGGCACCATAACCCGGTGTTACCTCTGCGTCATCTTCCATCCTTAGCAGGGGTTATCCCCGCATAAACCGGCAATATTACAGGTGGTTATTGCTGTGTAAATCGGCACCAACACTGAGGGATTGAGGGATTTTACTGCATAAACTGGCACAGATGAAAGGGCATATTACCGAATAAATTGGCAGCAGTACTAGGGGTTACAACTGCATGCACTGGCACCATTATTAGGTGTGTAGTTACTGTGTAAACCGGAAACCAAAACTAGGGCCTATTACTGCATAAACTTGCACCGTCACTGGGTGTTAGTACCGCGTAACCCTCTACCGTTCGTAGGGGCTATCAATGCATAAACTGGCAACAGAAGAGGGAATGGGAATTATTGCTGCGTAAACTGGCACCGATCCTGGGGTGGGGGGGGGGGGGGGGGGGGCGGTTGGTGGCGGGTGGGGGGCGGTATTACCGCGTAACCGGCACCAATCCTATGGGCTAATACAGCTTTAACCGGCACCGCTACTAGATGTTATTACCGCGTAAAAAGGCACAATACTAGGGGCTATTGCAGCATGACCTGGCCTCAATACTAGGGGCTTATTGTGCATAAATGGGCACTGGTGCTAGGGGCTACGACTGCGCAAGCTGGAACCATTACTAGGTGTTACAGCTGCCTAAAATGCAGCCAACACTAGTGGATTTTAACGGAATAAACTGGCACCAATACTAGCTCATATTCCTGCCTAAATTGGCACCAAGACTAGGGCCTATTACCGCATGTACTGGCACCAATACTAGTGGCTATTACTGCATAAACTGGCACCCTTACCAGGTGTAAGCACTGAGAAAACTGGAAGCAATACTAAGGGCAATCACCGCATAACATAGGACCATTACCAGCTTTTATCGCTGTATAAACTCACACCGATACTAGGGTCTATTCCTGCATTAACTGGCACCATAACCCGGTGTTACCTCTGCGTCATCTTCCATCCTTAGCAGGGGTTATCCCCGCATAAACCGGCAATATTACAGGTGGTTATTGCTGTGTAAATCGGCACCAACACTGAGGGATTGAGGGATTTTACTGCATAAACTGGCACAGATGAAAGGGCATATTACCGAATAAATTGGCAGCAGTACTAGGGGTTACAACTGCATGCACTGGCACCATTATTAGGTGTGTAGTTACTGTGTAAACCGGAAACCAAAACTAGGGCCTATTACTGCATAAACTTGCACCGTCACTGGGTGTTAGTACCGCGTAACCCTCTACCGTTCGTAGGGGCTATCAATGCATAAACTGGCAACAGAAGAGGGAATGGGAATTATTGCTGCGTAAACTGGCACCGATCCTGGGGTGGGGGGGGGGGGGGGGGGGCGGTTGGTGGCGGGTGGGGGGCGGTATTACCGCGTAACCGGCACCAATCCTATGGGCTAATACAGCTTTAACCGGCACCGCTACTAGATGTTATTACCGCGTAAAAAGGCACAATACTAGGGGCTATTGCAGCATGACCTGGCCTCAATACTAGGGGCTTATTGTGCATAAATGGGCACTGGTGCTAGGGGCTACGACTGCGCAAGCTGGAACCATTACTAGGTGTTACAGCTGCCTAAAATGCAGCCAACACTAGTGGATTTTAACGGAATAAACTGGCACCAACACTAGCTCATATTCCTGCCTAAATTGGCACCAAGACTAGGGCCTATTACCGCATGTACTGGCACCAATACTAGTGGCTATTACTGCATAAACTGGCACCCTTACCAGGTGTAAGCACTGAGAAAACTGGAAGCAATACTAAGGGCAATCACCGCATAACATAGGACCATTACCAGCTTTTATCGCTGTATAAACTCACACCGATACTAGGGTCTATTCCTGCATTAACTGGCACCATAACCCGGTGTTACCTCTGCGTCATCTTCCATCCTTAGCAGGGGTTATCCCCGCATAAACCGGCAATATTACAGGTGGTTATTGCTGTGTAAATCGGCACCAACACTGAGGGATTGAGGGATTTTACTGCATAAACTGGCACAGATGAAAGGGCATATTACCGAATAAATTGGCAGCAGTACTAGGGGTTACAACTGCATGCACTGGCACCATTATTAGGTGTGTAGTTACTGTGTAAACCGGAAACCAAAACTAGGGCCTATTACTGCATAAACTTGCACCGTCACTGGGTGTTAGTACCGCGTAACCCTCTACCGTTCGTAGGGGCTATCAATGCATAAACTGGCAACAGAAGAGGGAATGGGAATTATTGCTGCGTAAACTGGCACCGATCCTGGGGTGGGGGGGGGGGGGGGGGGGCGGTTGGTGGCGGGTGGGGGGCGGTATTACCGCGTAACCGGCACCAATCCTATGGGCTAATACAGCTTTAACCGGCACCGCTACTAGATGTTATTACCGCGTAAAAAGGCACAATACTAGGGGCTATTGCAGCATGACCTGGCCTCAATACTAGGGGCTTATTGTGCATAAATGGGCACTGGTGCTAGGGGCTACGACTGCGCAAGCTGGAACCATTACTAGGTGTTACAGCTGCCTAAAATGCAGCCAACACTAGTGGATTTTAACGGAATAAACTGGCACCAACACTAGCTCATATTCCTGCCTAAATTGGCACCAAGACTAGGGCCTATTACCGCATGTACTGGCACCAATACTAGTGGCTATTACTGCATAAACTGGCACCCTTACCAGGTGTAAGCACTGAGAAAACTGGAAGCAATACTAAGGGCAATCACCGCATAACATAGGACCATTACCAGCTTTTATCGCTGTATAAACTCACACCGATACTAGGGTCTATTCCTGCATTAACTGGCACCATAACCCGGTGTTACCTCTGCGTCATCTTCCATCCTTAGCAGGGGTTATCCCCGCATAAACCGGCAATATTACAGGTGGTTATTGCTGTGTAAATCGGCACCAACACTGAGGGATTGAGGGATTTTACTGCATAAACTGGCACAGATGAAAGGGCATATTACCGAATAAATTGGCAGCAGTACTAGGGGTTACAACTGCATGCACTGGCACCATTATTAGGTGTGTAGTTACTGTGTAAACCGGAAACCAAAACTAGGGCCTATTACTGCATAAACTTGCACCGTCACTGGGTGTTAGTACCGCGTAACCCTCTACCGTTCGTAGGGGCTATCAATGCATAAACTGGCAACAGAAGAGGGAATGGGAATTATTGCTGCGTAAACTGGCACCGATCCTGGGGTGGGGGGGGGGGGGGGGCGGTTGGTGGCGGGTGGGGGGCGGTATTACCGCGTAACCGGCACCAATCCTATGGGCTAATACAGCTTTAACCGGCACCGCTACTAGATGTTATTACCGCGTAAAAAGGCACAATACTAGGGGCTATTGCAGCATGACCTGGCCTCAATACTAGGGGCTTATTGTGCATAAATGGGCACTGGTGCTAGGGGCTACGACTGCGCAAGCTGGAACCATTACTAGGTGTTACAGCTGCCTAAAATGCAGCCAACACTAGTGGATTTTAACGGAATAAACTGGCACCAACACTAGCTCATATTCCTGCCTAAATTGGCACCAAGACTAGGGCCTATTACCGCATGTACTGGCACCAATACTAGTGGCTATTACTGCATAAACTGGCACCCTTACCAGGTGTAAGCACTGAGAAAACTGGAAGCAATACTAAGGGCAATCACCGCATAACATAGGACCATTACCAGCTTTTATCGCTGTATAAACTCACACCGATACTAGGGTCTATTCCTGCATTAACTGGCACCATAACCCGGTGTTACCTCTGCGTCATCTTCCATCCTTAGCAGGGGTTATCCCCGCATAAACCGGCAATATTACAGGTGGTTATTGCTGTGTAAATCGGCACCAACACTGAGGGATTGAGGGATTTTACTGCATAAACTGGCACAGATGAAAGGGCATATTACCGAATAAATTGGCAGCAGTACTAGGGGTTACAACTGCATGCACTGGCACCATTATTAGGTGTGTAGTTACTGTGTAAACCGGAAACCAAAACTAGGGCCTATTACTGCATAAACTTGCACCGTCACTGGGTGTTAGTACCGCGTAACCCTCTACCGTTCGTAGGGGCTATCAATGCATAAACTGGCAACAGAAGAGGGAATGGGAATTATTGCTGCGTAAACTGGCACCGATCCTGGGGTGGGGGGGGGGGGGGGGGGCGGTTGGTGGCGGGTGGGGGGCGGTATTACCGCGTAACCGGCACCAATCCTATGGGCTAATACAGCTTTAACCGGCACCGCTACTAGATGTTATTACCGCGTAAAAAGGCACAATACTAGGGGCTATTGCAGCATGACCTGGCCTCAATACTAGGGGCTTATTGTGCATAAATGGGCACTGGTGCTAGGGGCTACGACTGCGCAAGCTGGAACCATTACTAGGTGTTACAGCTGCCTAAAATGCAGCCAACACTAGTGGATTTTAACGGAATAAACTGGCACCAACACTAGCTCATATTCCTGCCTAAATTGGCACCAAGACTAGGGCCTATTACCGCATGTACTGGCACCAATACTAGTGGCTATTACTGCATAAACTGGCACCCTTACCAGGTGTAAGCACTGAGAAAACTGGAAGCAATACTAAGGGCAATCACCGCATAACATAGGACCATTACCAGCTTTTATCGCTGTATAAACTCACACCGATACTAGGGTCTATTCCTGCATTAACTGGCACCATAACCCGGTGTTACCTCTGCGTCATCTTCCATCCTTAGCAGGGGTTATCCCCGCATAAACCGGCAATATTACAGGTGGTTATTGCTGTGTAAATCGGCACCAACACTGAGGGATTGAGGGATTTTACTGCATAAACTGGCACAGATGAAAGGGCATATTACCGAATAAATTGGCAGCAGTACTAGGGGTTACAACTGCATGCACTGGCACCATTATTAGGTGTGTAGTTACTGTGTAAACCGGAAACCAAAACTAGGGCCTATTACTGCATAAACTTGCACCGTCACTGGGTGTTAGTACCGCGTAACCCTCTACCGTTCGTAGGGGCTATCAATGCATAAACTGGCAACAGAAGAGGGAATGGGAATTATTGCTGCGTAAACTGGCACCGATCCTGGGGTGGGGGGGGGGGGGGGGGGGGCGGTTGGTGGCGGGTGGGGGGCGGTATTACCGCGTAACCGGCACCAATCCTATGGGCTAATACAGCTTTAACCGGCACCGCTACTAGATGTTATTACCGCGTAAAAAGGCACAATACTAGGGGCTATTGCAGCATGACCTGGCCTCAATACTAGGGGCTTATTGTGCATAAATGGGCACTGGTGCTAGGGGCTACGACTGCGCAAGCTGGAACCATTACTAGGTGTTACAGCTGCCTAAAATGCAGCCAACACTAGTGGATTTTAACGGAATAAACTGGCACCAACACTAGCTCATATTCCTGCCTAAATTGGCACCAAGACTAGGGCCTATTACCGCATGTACTGGCACCAATACTAGTGGCTATTACTGCATAAACTGGCACCCTTACCAGGTGTAAGCACTGAGAAAACTGGAAGCAATACTAAGGGCAATCACCGCATAACATAGGACCATTACCAGCTTTTATCGCTGTATAAACTCACACCGATACTAGGGTCTATTCCTGCATTAACTGGCACCATAACCCGGTGTTACCTCTGCGTCATCTTCCATCCTTAGCAGGGGTTATCCCCGCATAAACCGGCAATATTACAGGTGGTTATTGCTGTGTAAATCGGCACCAACACTGAGGGATTGAGGGATTTTACTGCATAAACTGGCACAGATGAAAGGGCATATTACCGAATAAATTGGCAGCAGTACTAGGGGTTACAACTGCATGCACTGGCACCATTATTAGGTGTGTAGTTACTGTGTAAACCGGAAACCAAAACTAGGGCCTATTACTGCATAAACTTGCACCGTCACTGGGTGTTAGTACCGCGTAACCCTCTACCGTTCGTAGGGGCTATCAATGCATAAACTGGCAACAGAAGAGGGAATGGGAATTATTGCTGCGTAAACTGGCACCGATCCTGGGGTGGGGGGGGGGGGGGGGGGGCGGTTGGTGGCGGGTGGGGGGCGGTATTACCGCGTAACCGGCACCAATCCTATGGGCTAATACAGCTTTAACCGGCACCGCTACTAGATGTTATTACCGCGTAAAAAGGCACAATACTAGGGGCTATTGCAGCATGACCTGGCCTCAATACTAGGGGCTTATTGTGCATAAATGGGCACTGGTGCTAGGGGCTACGACTGCGCAAGCTGGAACCATTACTAGGTGTTACAGCTGCCTAAAATGCAGCCAACACTAGTGGATTTTAACGGAATAAACTGGCACCAACACTAGCTCATATTCCTGCCTAAATTGGCACCAAGACTAGGGCCTATTACCGCATGTACTGGCACCAATACTAGTGGCTATTACTGCATAAACTGGCACCCTTACCAGGTGTAAGCACTGAGAAAACTGGAAGCAATACTAAGGGCAATCACCGCATAACATAGGACCATTACCAGCTTTTATCGCTGTATAAACTCACACCGATACTAGGGTCTATTCCTGCATTAACTGGCACCATAACCCGGTGTTACCTCTGCGTCATCTTCCATCCTTAGCAGGGGTTATCCCCGCATAAACCGGCAATATTACAGGTGGTTATTGCTGTGTAAATCGGCACCAACACTGAGGGATTGAGGGATTTTACTGCATAAACTGGCACAGATGAAAGGGCATATTACCGAATAAATTGGCAGCAGTACTAGGGGTTACAACTGCATGCACTGGCACCATTATTAGGTGTGTAGTTACTGTGTAAACCGGAAACCAAAACTAGGGCCTATTACTGCATAAACTTGCACCGTCACTGGGTGTTAGTACCGCGTAACCCTCTACCGTTCGTAGGGGCTATCAATGCATAAACTGGCAACAGAAGAGGGAATGGGAATTATTGCTGCGTAAACTGGCACCGATCCTGGGGTGGGGGGGGGGGGGGGGGCGGTTGGTGGCGGGTGGGGGGCGGTATTACCGCGTAACCGGCACCAATCCTATGGGCTAATACAGCTTTAACCGGCACCGCTACTAGATGTTATTACCGCGTAAAAAGGCACAATACTAGGGGCTATTGCAGCATGACCTGGCCTCAATACTAGGGGCTTATTGTGCATAAATGGGCACTGGTGCTAGGGGCTACGACTGCGCAAGCTGGAACCATTACTAGGTGTTACAGCTGCCTAAAATGCAGCCAACACTAGTGGATTTTAACGGAATAAACTGGCACCAACACTAGCTCATATTCCTGCCTAAATTGGCACCAAGACTAGGGCCTATTACCGCATGTACTGGCACCAATACTAGTGGCTATTACTGCATAAACTGGCACCCTTACCAGGTGTAAGCACTGAGAAAACTGGAAGCAATACTAAGGGCAATCACCGCATAACATAGGACCATTACCAGCTTTTATCGCTGTATAAACTCACACCGATACTAGGGTCTATTCCTGCATTAACTGGCACCATAACCCGGTGTTACCTCTGCGTCATCTTCCATCCTTAGCAGGGGTTATCCCCGCATAAACCGGCAATATTACAGGTGGTTATTGCTGTGTAAATCGGCACCAACACTGAGGGATTGAGGGATTTTACTGCATAAACTGGCACAGATGAAAGGGCATATTACCGAATAAATTGGCAGCAGTACTAGGGGTTACAACTGCATGCACTGGCACCATTATTAGGTGTGTAGTTACTGTGTAAACCGGAAACCAAAACTAGGGCCTATTACTGCATAAACTTGCACCGTCACTGGGTGTTAGTACCGCGTAACCCTCTACCGTTCGTAGGGGCTATCAATGCATAAACTGGCAACAGAAGAGGGAATGGGAATTATTGCTGCGTAAACTGGCACCGATCCTGGGGTGGGGGGGGGGGGGGGGGGCGGTTGGTGGCGGGTGGGGGGCGGTATTACCGCGTAACCGGCACCAATCCTATGGGCTAATACAGCTTTAACCGGCACCGCTACTAGATGTTATTACCGCGTAAAAAGGCACAATACTAGGGGCTATTGCAGCATGACCTGGCCTCAATACTAGGGGCTTATTGTGCATAAATGGGCACTGGTGCTAGGGGCTACGACTGCGCAAGCTGGAACCATTACTAGGTGTTACAGCTGCCTAAAATGCAGCCAACACTAGTGGATTTTAACGGAATAAACTGGCACCAATACTAGCTCATATTCCTGCCTAAATTGGCACCAAGACTAGGGCCTATTACCGCATGTACTGGCACCAATACTAGTGGCTATTACTGCATAAACTGGCACCCTTACCAGGTGTAAGCACTGAGAAAACTGGAAGCAATACTAAGGGCAATCACCGCATAACATAGGACCATTACCAGCTTTTATCGCTGTATAAACTCACACCGATACTAGGGTCTATTCCTGCATTAACTGGCACCATAACCCGGTGTTACCTCTGCGTCATCTTCCATCCTTAGCAGGGGTTATCCCCGCATAAACCGGCAATATTACAGGTGGTTATTGCTGTGTAAATCGGCACCAACACTGAGGGATTGAGGGATTTTACTGCATAAACTGGCACAGATGAAAGGGCATATTACCGAATAAATTGGCAGCAGTACTAGGGGTTACAACTGCATGCACTGGCACCATTATTAGGTGTGTAGTTACTGTGTAAACCGGAAACCAAAACTAGGGCCTATTACTGCATAAACTTGCACCGTCACTGGGTGTTAGTACCGCGTAACCCTCTACCGTTCGTAGGGGCTATCAATGCATAAACTGGCAACAGAAGAGGGAATGGGAATTATTGCTGCGTAAACTGGCACCGATCCTGGGGTGGGGGGGGGGGGGGGGGCGGTTGGTGGCGGGTGGGGGGCGGTATTACCGCGTAACCGGCACCAATCCTATGGGCTAATACAGCTTTAACCGGCACCGCTACTAGATGTTATTACCGCGTAAAAAGGCACAATACTAGGGGCTATTGCAGCATGACCTGGCCTCAATACTAGGGGCTTATTGTGCATAAATGGGCACTGGTGCTAGGGGCTACGACTGCGCAAGCTGGAACCATTACTAGGTGTTACAGCTGCCTAAAATGCAGCCAACACTAGTGGATTTTAACGGAATAAACTGGCACCAATACTAGCTCATATTCCTGCCTAAATTGGCACCAAGACTAGGGCCTATTACCGCATGTACTGGCACCAATACTAGTGGCTATTACTGCATAAACTGGCACCCTTACCAGGTGTAAGCACTGAGAAAACTGGAAGCAATACTAAGGGCAATCACCGCATAACATAGGACCATTACCAGCTTTTATCGCTGTATAAACTCACACCGATACTAGGGTCTATTCCTGCATTAACTGGCACCATAACCCGGTGTTACCTCTGCGTCATCTTCCATCCTTAGCAGGGGTTATCCCCGCATAAACCGGCAATATTACAGGTGGTTATTGCTGTGTAAATCGGCACCAACACTGAGGGATTGAGGGATTTTACTGCATAAACTGGCACAGATGAAAGGGCATATTACCGAATAAATTGGCAGCAGTACTAGGGGTTACAACTGCATGCACTGGCACCATTATTAGGTGTGTAGTTACTGTGTAAACCGGAAACCAAAACTAGGGCCTATTACTGCATAAACTTGCACCGTCACTGGGTGTTAGTACCGCGTAACCCTCTACCGTTCGTAGGGGCTATCAATGCATAAACTGGCAACAGAAGAGGGAATGGGAATTATTGCTGCGTAAACTGGCACCGATCCTGGGGTGGGGGGGGGGGGGGGGGCGGTTGGTGGCGGGTGGGGGGCGGTATTACCGCGTAACCGGCACCAATCCTATGGGCTAATACAGCTTTAACCGGCACCGCTACTAGATGTTATTACCGCGTAAAAAGGCACAATACTAGGGGCTATTGCAGCATGACCTGGCCTCAATACTAGGGGCTTATTGTGCATAAATGGGCACTGGTGCTAGGGGCTACGACTGCGCAAGCTGGAACCATTACTAGGTGTTACAGCTGCCTAAAATGCAGCCAACACTAGTGGATTTTAACGGAATAAACTGGCACCAACACTAGCTCATATTCCTGCCTAAATTGGCACCAAGACTAGGGCCTATTACCGCATGTACTGGCACCAATACTAGTGGCTATTACTGCATAAACTGGCACCCTTACCAGGTGTAAGCACTGAGAAAACTGGAAGCAATACTAAGGGCAATCACCGCATAACATAGGACCATTACCAGCTTTTATCGCTGTATAAACTCACACCGATACTAGGGTCTATTCCTGCATTAACTGGCACCATAACCCGGTGTTACCTCTGCGTCATCTTCCATCCTTAGCAGGGGTTATCCCCGCATAAACCGGCAATATTACAGGTGGTTATTGCTGTGTAAATCGGCACCAACACTGAGGGATTGAGGGATTTTACTGCATAAACTGGCACAGATGAAAGGGCATATTACCGAATAAATTGGCAGCAGTACTAGGGGTTACAACTGCATGCACTGGCACCATTATTAGGTGTGTAGTTACTGTGTAAACCGGAAACCAAAACTAGGGCCTATTACTGCATAAACTTGCACCGTCACTGGGTGTTAGTACCGCGTAACCCTCTACCGTTCGTAGGGGCTATCAATGCATAAACTGGCAACAGAAGAGGGAATGGGAATTATTGCTGCGTAAACTGGCACCGATCCTGGGGTGGGGGGGGGGGGGGGGCGGTTGGTGGCGGGTGGGGGGCGGTATTACCGCGTAACCGGCACCAATCCTATGGGCTAATACAGCTTTAACCGGCACCGCTACTAGATGTTATTACCGCGTAAAAAGGCACAATACTAGGGGCTATTGCAGCATGACCTGGCCTCAATACTAGGGGCTTATTGTGCATAAATGGGCACTGGTGCTAGGGGCTACGACTGCGCAAGCTGGAACCATTACTAGGTGTTACAGCTGCCTAAAATGCAGCCAACACTAGTGGATTTTAACGGAATAAACTGGCACCAATACTAGCTCATATTCCTGCCTAAATTGGCACCAAGACTAGGGCCTATTACCGCATGTACTGGCACCAATACTAGTGGCTATTACTGCATAAACTGGCACCCTTACCAGGTGTAAGCACTGAGAAAACTGGAAGCAATACTAAGGGCAATCACCGCATAACATAGGACCATTACCAGCTTTTATCGCTGTATAAACTCACACCGATACTAGGGTCTATTCCTGCATTAACTGGCACCATAACCCGGTGTTACCTCTGCGTCATCTTCCATCCTTAGCAGGGGTTATCCCCGCATAAACCGGCAATATTACAGGTGGTTATTGCTGTGTAAATCGGCACCAACACTGAGGGATTGAGGGATTTTACTGCATAAACTGGCACAGATGAAAGGGCATATTACCGAATAAATTGGCAGCAGTACTAGGGGTTACAACTGCATGCACTGGCACCATTATTAGGTGTGTAGTTACTGTGTAAACCGGAAACCAAAACTAGGGCCTATTACTGCATAAACTTGCACCGTCACTGGGTGTTAGTACCGCGTAACCCTCTACCGTTCGTAGGGGCTATCAATGCATAAACTGGCAACAGAAGAGGGAATGGGAATTATTGCTGCGTAAACTGGCACCGATCCTGGGGTGGGGGGGTTGGTGGCGGGTGGGGGCGGTATTACCGCGTAACCGGCACCAATCCTATGGGCTAATACAGCTTTAACCGGCACCGCTACTAGATGTTATTACCGCGTAAAAAGGCACAATACTAGGGGCTATTGCAGCATGACCTGGCCTCAATACTAGGGGCTTATTGTGCATAAATGGGCACTGGTGCTAGGGGCTACGACTGCGCAAGCTGGAACCATTACTAGGTGTTACAGCTGCCTAAAATGCAGCCAACACTAGTGGATTTTAACGGAATAAACTGGCACCAATACTAGCTCATATTCCTGCCTAAATTGGCACCAAGACTAGGGCCTATTACCGCATGTACTGGCACCAATACTAGTGGCTATTACTGCATACACTGGCACCCTTACCAGGTGTAAGCACTGAGCAAACTGGAAGCAATACTAAGGGCAATCACCGCATAACATAGGACCATTACCAGCTTTTATCGCTGTATAAACTCAAACCGATACTAGGGTCTATTCCTGCATTAACTGGCACCATAACCCGGTGTTACCTCTGCGTCATCTTCCATCCTTAGCAGGGGTTATCCCTGCATAAACCGGCAATATTACAGGTGGTTATTGCTGTGTAAATCGGCACCAACACTGAGGGATTGAGGGATTTTACTGCATAAACTGGCACAGATGAAAGGGCATATTACCGAATAAATTGGCAGCAGTACTGGGGGTTACAACTGCATGAACTGGCACCATTATTAGGTGTGTAGTTACGGTGTAAACTGGAACCAATACTAGGGCCTACTACTGCATAAACTTGCACCGTCACTGGGTGTTAGTACCGCGTAACCCTCTACCGTTAGTAGGGGCTATCACTGCATAAACTGGCAACAGAAGAGGGAATTATTGCTGCGTAAACTGGCACCAATCCTGGGGTGTGGGGGGGGGGGAATTACTGCGTAACTGGCACCAATCCTATGGACTAATACCGCTTTAACTGGAGATACACATGGGAGCCAAGGTACATACAACCTGCGGAAGAGGAGATGAGGGCAGGGACAAAGAGGAGACAAGGGCAGGAACTGCAGGTGGCCAGAGGGTGAATGGGACCCCATAGAGCCGACCGTTTCAGGCAGCACCTGCAGCCAACCACTATGCCTATAGGGAAGTGAGGGCAGAGGCACCTGTCCAGTGGAGGTAGCGGGTAACACTTCCGAGAAAGATCAACCACTAACTGATGTTTGGGGCTGTAGGCCAGGGAAACGCTGTGACACGGGTATCAGCTATCTGGTCATGTGTGTTACCATTAGATGGTTAACTTGCCGGCTGCCCTAGTCAAGGACGGAGCTGTTGCAGCTGACCCAACATGTATCTAAAGGTCTGCCTGCGCTTGCTGGCCAGACTGGGGTGACTACTGGATCTACAGTATCCAGCCTGTAGCCCAGCCCGGCTGCTGATTGAAGATCTCCACATTAAAAATCACATGGAAAAAAAGAAATGGAAAATGCAATAGAACCACATGTCCCTGCAGGGAGCTATGTCCTTTTTGCCTAGTGTCCTACTTCTGAAGGTGGCATTATAACCCTACTGTCAAGAATTTGAAGAGGTGTGTCTGTCATGAAACATGGGAGATAGTTACGTTGACCTGCGGGAAAAAAACTCACTTAGATCAGATACTCTCACAGCTGACTTTTGACTTGCATGCACATTACGGTTTATGGCCAACGCCTTCACCTGAAAAAAAAAAACAAAACAAACAAAAAAATACAACGCAAATTACACTGACCTACCGATTTGACAATTCAAACATAGATCATATACCCCCAGCTGACCTGTAGGCATGTTACTGTTGCATACTAATGTCTTTGGCTTGCCTTAGAAAAAAAGTTAAAACTGAGGCTACGTGCTAGTTGCAGTACTGCAGTCATTTCAGCACTCCCATAGCTTTATTTATTTTTTTGTTTTTTCTTTTCTATTTTTACAAAAGGCACTTTGATAAAAAAAAAAAAATAGGTGTAAAATAGTCCCCCACCTTGCCGTAATAGTAACTCCTGGCATTGATGTCAGCAGGGTCATAGATATTTTTTTCTTCTCTGGGGGCATTCAGCCCATGGCTGTGCTGCATTTTTACTATCCCCTGACTGCTTTGACTGCAAATGGGGGCAAAGGTTATATAGCCTCTCATATCTTCAATCACTGCATTATTCCTCAGCTGCTGCATTATTTTACACTTCTACAAGTCATAGTTTCTAGGTCAAAAATGTATTCCAGTGGCGTTAGGGATATACCTCCTTTAGGTATAATCACTGACAAAAGTTATATAGGTCGTTGGACTCTGCAGGCAGGAGCTCCCATCAAATGTGGCCCATTAACCATGCAGTTGTGGAGTGGTAGTGCAGGTATTTAGGGGTTAAAAAGGGCAGTAAAAAGGGAACATATTAGTCCCTCCTTGCAGATGCATAAACCATAACAGGATAAAGACAGAGAGCTAACACTTTGTCTTAGCCTACCGTGAAGATGGTGGTGAGCAGCACTGGCTAAGCGGTTAGTACTTACGCCTAGCGGCACTAGGGTCGTTGTTTCGCATTCCAACCACGACACTTCCTGTCTGGAGTTTGCATATTCTCGCTGTGCCTGCGTGGGTTTCCTGCGGGTACTTCAGTTTCCTCCTACTCTCCAAAGACATGCTGGTAGGTTAACTGGTCCACATTAACCCTGGTATGTGTATGTATGAATGTGAGTTAGGGACCCTAGAGTGTTAGCTCAGTGAGGGCAGGGACTGTAGTAAATGTGCAATATATATGTAAATTGAAGGCGCTATAGCAGTACCTGTAATAAATAAATGAGTTGAATTTCATTAAAACAGTTGCAAACTACACCGCAATGGGCAACTGTTGAAAATGTTTAATCAACGAAAAACTTCAAATATCATGCTTTAAAATACAGACCCATAAACATATATGGGGTTCAAGTGTAAGACTGGCTATCCGTTGATTTTTTTATTTTTTTTTTATCAGCCAGTGGGTTCATTAAAAAAACTCAAAATTCCTATCAAATACTTACCGTAATTTTCCTTTCCTGATAGTCTCCATGGCAGCCTACGTGTGGGTTAACCCCGCCTCCACTCCAAGGGACCCCCCTCCCATAAATTTCAGCTCTCAGGTACAGCCAGTGTTCCATATCTTAGCCGAATCCAAGACCAGAGGGTGGGAACTCCAGCTGCCATGGAGACCATCACGAAAGGAAAATTACGGTAAGTATTTGATAGGAATTTTCAGTTTTCCTGACAGTCTCCATGGCAGCCTATGTGTGGGAAATAACTAGCTCGTGCCACACAGGTGGGAATGCTTTAACAAAGAAACTTTAATTCATATTGTTAGCAGACAAAACAGTCAGACCGAAATTAAGTGAAGACAATGAAGCAGGCTCCACACAATAGTGGGTCATAAAAGTGTTGACCGAAGACCAGGAAGCCCCCCTACAGATCAAATCTGGAGCCACTTGCCGCGAGGCTGCCCAGGACGTAGATATACTCCTTGTAGAATGGGCTGTCACCGCCTCTGGAGGAGCCAAACCCTCTGCCCTATAGGCCTGTTGGATAGCCGCCACGATACATGATGCAATGGTTCTGGATGAAGCACGCTTCCCTCTATTTTTTACCAGGAATAAAATAAAGAGGTTGTGTGACTGTCTGAAATATGTTGTTGCTTGAAGATGGACCCTCAAGGATTCACCAACATCCAGCGGATGAAGACTAGTCTCATCAAAAGACCGGAAAGTAGGGACAACGATCTCTTGATTCTCATGAAATACCGAGGTAACTTTCGGGTTTGAATTCAGCATGGGTATCAGAGCTACACGATCCGGGAAGAAAGTTAGAAAAGGTTCTCTATAACTGAGGGAACCTATCTCAGAGACCCTTTTAGCTGACGTGATGGCTACCAGGAAAACCCTCCGGATGGTAAGGTCCTTGATAAAAGAAGAGGACACTAGGTCAGTTTTTGCAAAGGCATTCAAGACAAGAGGAAGATCCCATTTCGGGAATCTTGGTTTTCTCTGTGGTCTGAGTCTGGCTGCTCTTTTAAAGAATTGTTGAATAAGTGGGTGTTTGGCCCACATGACACCAGAGAAGGCGGTCAACGCCGAAACTTGGACTCTTAAGGTGCCTACTGAAAGGGGTATATCCAGACCAGCCTGAATAAATTTTAAGACTTCTTGAATCCCAGGGACTGGGGAAAACATTCCCTCCGGATATGAAGATTACAAAAATTTTGTCCAGACTCTACGGTATATCACATTTGTGCTCGGTCTTCTAGAGCTCATGAAAGTGGGAATGGCTGTTGGCGGACAGCCGAGCGATTCCAACCTTTCCCTCTCAAGAACCAGACCATCAACCGGAGTTTTGCAGGACAGGGGTGCACTGATGTTCCCTGTAGGAGAAGGTCTGGTCTGAGGAGAAGAGGGACTGGGTCCCGATAGCTGAGCTGTAGGAGAAGCGGGAACCATGGCCTGTTCAGCCAGAAGGGAGCCACCATCACGACCTCGACATCTTCCGCTTGAAGTCTCTGCAGGAATTTGAGAATGATGGGTACTGGGGGAAAGGCATAGGCCCTGCTGAACTCCCACCTGTCGGTTAGTGCATCTGTTCCATAGGCTTGATGGCACTTGCCTCTCGTGACATACTTCTCCAGCTTGTGGTTGCAAGGAGAGGCGAACGGGTCGACTTCGGGAGACACTCCCAGTGACAGAATCAAGTTGAAGGACTCTGCGTGAAGAGACCATTCGTTGTGGTTCAACTGGACCCTGGACAGAAAATCTGCCTGGACGTTCTGAGGTCCTGGAATGTAAACTGCGGATATGTTGACTAGATGAGCCTGGGCTCAAGTCATAATTGGGTCTAATTTCCGTAGAAGGGGGAAGGCTCCGCGTCCCACCTTGTCTCTTTACATAAGACACTGCTGTGGTATTGTCCATCCTGAGCATTACCGACTTCCCTTCCACGAGGTGTTGGAAGGCTCGAAGAGCCCGATAGGCTGCTCGGAGTTCCAAGACGTTGGAGACTGGAGTGTGTCTTTGAGGAGACAACCTCCCTTGAGCTACTTCCGATAGACAATGAGCTCCCCAGCATGAGTTGCTGGCATCTGTTGTGATTATGGTCCATGAGGCTGGGATCAAAGAGTGGCAATTGTGCAGATTCTTGCATTGGAGCCACCAAAGAAGGCTGTTCCTCATGCTGGAGGAGATGTGAATGTATTGCTTTTGCTCTTCCGGATTCCATTGCTGTAGGAAACCTTTTTGAAAAGGCTACATTCCCCAAAGAGCCCACTTGACCATGGGAGCCGTGGACACCATGGTGCCAATGATTTTGAGGCACTGAGAAGCCCTCAGCCGGGAGGAGGAAAGGGCTGGGAGGATTCTCTCCCTCACTACTGGTATTTTCTCCACAGGTAGAGAGATTGTACTCCTGATGGTGTCGAACTGACCCCCTAGATAGACTAGGCATTGAGTGGGCTCCAGCTGACTCTTCTGCAGGTTCAACAACCAACCAAACTCCATGAGGGTCGTCATGACCTGATCTCTGTGTGCTAATAATTGATCTTTGTCCTGAGACAGTAGTAGAAGATCGTCTAGGTAATGGTGTAGAAGAATACCTCTCAATCTTATGAGAGCCACAACAGCCAGGAGAACTTTGGAGAATACTATCGGTGATGTAGAGAGGCCGAAAGGAAGGCAGGTAAACTGAAGATGTCGGTTCATGACAGACAAGCGGAGATA
This sequence comes from Pelophylax lessonae, assembly GCF_965119305.1. Lineage (NCBI taxonomy): Eukaryota > Metazoa > Chordata > Amphibia > Anura > Ranidae > Pelophylax > Pelophylax lessonae. Next base: position 104,123 of record NW_028120042.1, on the reverse strand, counting down.
TTTGTGAAAGTCGCCTGCTACAGGCACATGAAAGTACGCATCTTTAAGATCTATTGAGGTGAGCCAGTCCCCTGGCAACACCGCCCTTTGGATGGTGGAGAGAGTCTCCATCTTGAACTTTTAATTTTTTAAGAAATTGTTCTGATATGTGAGATCTATGACATGCTTCCAGGAACCATTCTTCTTTTGTACCAGGAAGAGGGGTGAGTATACGCCCTGAAACTTCTCCTGATCGGGCACCGAGACCACTGCTCCTTGAGACACCAAAGCGTCTACATAAGCGAGCGAGACTTCTCTTCTCTCTTCTTGATAAGGCAAGTGAGTTGGAACAAACAGGGGAACCAGATCCACCAGAAAAGACCACTTGTGACCTGGAGAAACCGTTCTGACGGTGCACAAGTCCGAGATTGAGGCCGACCAGACATGCTCAAAGTGGAGTAGACGTGCCCCCACTTGGCATGTCTGAACGGGCCCAATCTCAAAAATACTTTGTGGTTTAATGCCCATAGGGGGCTGGATTCCTGAGTGATGTTCAAGAGGATGATTGGCCTCCTCTCCAATTTCTCCGAAAATCCCTACCGGGCTTGTAGGAGCGAGCATCTCTTGACCTTTCCGAGTATTGCCTCCTAGGTTGAGGCTTCTTCTGGCCAAACAGGCGCCCATCTTTTGGTAGGAAACCCGATCTCCCCCCAGTGGCCTTCGCTATGGCGCTGTCCAATTTGTTGCCAAAGAGGGAATGTGCCCTCAAAGGGAATTTTACACCATGCCTGTTTGGAGGCTGGATCAGCAAGCCAGGGACGCAGCCACAAGGCCCTCTTTGCCGTAACAGAAGACAGCATTGACCTGGACAAGAGCCGAAGGACATCGGTGGAGGCTTCTCCCAGAAAAACAGATACTAGTTTGAGTTCATGGATGGGAGAGTTCTCAACTGCTTCATCTGAGATGCTCCCTAGTTTGGTCTCAATATCCGATACCCAGACCTCCATGGCTTTGGACATGGCTGCTAGCGCCATAACTGGTTTACAGGCTGCCCCAGCTGTAACATAGACTCTTTTCAGATCCAAGTCTATTTTCCTATCCAAGGGATCCTTAAAGGACACTGCGTCATCCAGGGGCAGTGTAACATGCTTTGCCAATCTTGTGACTGCAGCATCTAGAAGGGGAGCAGATTCCAGGTGAGCTACATCTTCAGCTTTGAAGGGATAAAGCTTCACCAGCTTGGAAGACAGGGAAGATTTGCTGTCCCCTTTGCTCCATTCATCAGTGATCACATCTTGCACCTCAGTAAGGGAAGGAAAGTTGATGCGCTCCTTACCTAGGTGCTTGAAAAACTTCCCCCGCTTCTTTTGGGGAGACACAGGATGCTCCCATTGTAGAGCTTCATTAATGGCTCTGATTAAGGGCGGAACTAGGGCAAACTCAAAGCATTCCTACTGCCCCTTCCTCTTCATAATCGCTTTCTGATGATCTCGCAGAAGCAAGGCTCAGTTGAGAGGGGCCCTGATCCTCAGGTGCTTCAACTGGAGAGCTGGTTGTGGCAGTACCATGTGCTGGAACAGTACCCCACTCCTTCAGGGACTGTTGTACCACCCTTCTCACCAGGTTTTCTAACTCATGGTCCTCGGATTCCCTCTCACCGGCTGCGCAAGCGAAGCATTGCTCGCGAAGGGACTTGTCCTCCGGGACATGCGTCCCACAACCCCAAAAAGCTCTCTGATCCGTGCGGTGACTATGACGGTGTGTATGGTGTCTGGAGGAGGAATTAGAGCGTCTCCTCTGAAGCCTGCTCCCGGATGGAAACTCATGGTATCTAGATCTGGAGGATGAACCTCTACGTGGTCTGACAGGATCCCTATCCTGAGGTGCTCCAGACCTGGAAGAGCTGAGGGAAAAATAGAAGAATTTGGGGAGACACTGGATTTAGCCATTAACCAGGAACATGCTAGCCCCCCCCCCCCCCCCTGCAAATGACAGCACCCTCCTGTTATGAGACGGCTGGCTAAAGGAGGTCGGTGACCCAGGATCCATACTTCAGGCCAAAACCACCAGACTGATAAAGAAAGGTAGCATACATCAGACACAAGGATAGTACAGTGGACAGTACCATGCAAACCATCCTCCCCCCTCCTCCTCCTTTGCATGTAAGAAACCAGGCAATCGCTCTGCACATACCTGTAGCCAGGAAGCAGGAGACACAGGGAAGCTGCCGCAACGCCGACAGTACTTCCCAAGAGAACTGTGGTTTGACAGCTTTTTGAATTCCCCGACGGAATGCCGTCAGCGGTGACGCACCCGAGATCGTGAGTGCGCATGCGCGAACCAAGCCTCGGCTTCACTCGCGACGCACTGCGCATGCGCGGGACTGGGATGCGGCTGTCCGATTGGCCGGGACAGAGGAGGAGGAGGAAGGCGTCTTGGAATGCAGGAAGCGTCCCAGCGCCATTGGGCTCTAAAATACCACTAGCACCAGGGAAGAAACGAATCAGTGTCCACCAGTGCCACGTATCAGTGCCAAGAATCAGTGTCAACCAGTGCCACGTATCAGTGTCCACCAGTGCCACGTATCAGTGCCACAAATCAGTGTCCACCAGTGCCACGTATCAGTGCCACAAATCAGTGTCCACCAGTGCCACAAATCAGTGTCCACCGGTGCCACATATCAGTACCATGTATCAGTGTCCACCAGTGCCACGGATCAGTGCCACGGATCAGTGTCCACCAGTGCCACGTATCAGTGCCACAAATCTGTGTCCACCAGTGCCACGTATCAGTGCCACAAATCAGTGTCCACCAGTGATTGTACGTGAGTTTTACATTGTAGAAATAATATTCAGTATAGTGTGGAGTCCTGTGTTCTGTGTGTAATTGGCATGTAGTCTGGCAATAGAAAAGTTGGAGATCTAAATGCGACACATGGCAGATGTAGCATCGATGACAGAAAAAAGTATTTTACAATGCCACTTTGTCACCTCTATCACTTCTCTATGCTGCAATAGTCCATTATTTCAATCCTCCATTGAAAAAAAAAAAAAAGACACACAGTATTACAATGCAGCCAATAACCCTTAAAAGTAGTATTAAACCTTCACCCTCTTTTACTTAATATAAATATGAGGCAGTTTACAATAAGCATCTCAGAATAAACTATGAAGATAGAATTCTGGAAAAAAAACTCTTTTCTATCGCTGCTGTATGCTCATCTAACCTAGCTCTACAATTAGAGGAGTTGGGAATATAAACGGGATAGATGGTAGAATACCTAATTAATACTAAAAACTCAATACACATGAATTAAATATTCAACCAGTAAATAAAAAAAAATACTTTTTTTTTCAAAAGTCTTACCACACCATGTCCAATGCCATGGGATTTGATTTTGGCTCCAAAACTGTGTAGTGAGTTTCTCTGTAGCTTGGAGGGGGGAAGGGACAGTCACTATCCTTCAATGCTTCCATAACATTTCATTTCAATGTCACCTTCTGTGTCACTGCTGAGCAGCTTTCAGCATTAGCACCAGTGTCTATGGACCTCAAAACGCATTCAAAACGGCCCAAATAATGCAGGGTCTACTTGAAAGTCGTTGCGACTTAAAGTCACACAAATTTGAACAGTACTCATTGGGAATCATGGAGTATGATTTGTCATGCGATATTTTAGTTTCAAATCGCATGACAAGTCGCACTGGTGTGAAAGGGTATTCAATGTACCAAAAACCCTATGTTAAGAGGTCGTACCTAAAAAAAACATTTAATTTGTATCCAACCAGGAAGGCCCTTGCAATACACAGCAGAATGTTAGTCTAAGGCCCCTTTCCCACTTGTGCGACTTGTCCTGAGACTTGGGCCTGCCAAGTCGCATGACACGCTGTACCCCATGATTTTCAATGAGAACCGTGCATATCTGTGCGATTTCAAGTCACAGAGACTTCAAATTAGTCCCTGCATTACTTTGTCCGACTTTGATGTGTCAAAATGACTGCAAAATCGCACGACTTCTAGGTCGCACAAGTGTGAAAGTGGCCAAACTGAGCAAGAAAATTGTATAGTGTACAGCAGGGTTAAGAATCTGTTCATACAATTTGAGCTTGTGTGTGGTGGTGTGCATTTCTGCATGTCACTTTTAGGGCAGACCATTCATTTCAAAGGGGTTCCCTATGTGCCAGAAGTCCCTGAACCTTTTGAGAAATAGATATTGCATCACAGAGCGCTTTTCTGCCTAAATGTGTGTATGCAATTGCAGATATATAAGGGGGGGGGGGGGCAATAACGGTGATGATCAAGCAGAAAAACAACTAGTAAGATATGCTGGGGTGCTAATAAGAATCAATTACGCTTTCCCCAATTCACAAAAATGCCACGCCTTTCCAGATGCGTCTCTATAATGGCACTGCCGCAGGTCTGGACAAGGGTAGCGTGTTTTTGCGCATTGCGTGATAACATGATTTTGCACAAGGTTCCACAACACACTGGTGTGAATTAAACCGCTCCGTCGCACCTGCAAGGAAAACAAACAATTATATATATATATATATATATAACCACAAAATGAAGGTGCTCCATCAAAAAATGAGATGGATTAAAATCTCCTAAGCAAACATTTACAGAAACGTAATAATGTTTAATATCAGTTTATAGCTGTAAAATTTGATGTTATATGACAAAGATAGTCATATTGCTTTCATAGCCTGTCATTTCCAAAGTAAGCTCCTGTGGCGCTGCTGAGCAGCTTTCAACTTCACCACCAGTGCTGATGGACTTTATCTCTGGATAGTTTGTAGAGCATGTCATTAGCAAAGTAACCTGCTGTGGCGCTGCTGAGCAGATTTCACGTCTCCGGATCACTGGACATATAGTTACATTGTTATTAAATCACAACAGAGGGAGGCTAGAAGGAGGTGACGGAAAGGTCACTGCATACAGGAGAGCAAGCATTCTGACTGTGCACGTTATAAAGTAAGCTAGGCATATACATCATACAATCTCATTGTACAATTTTTCTTTTAGATTGACCAAAACCATATAATAGTGGGTGAAACCTAAACAACACATTCAATTGGTATCCAATCAGGCAGGCCCTTGCACTGCACAGTCGGAGGTATCTAAAGAGGATTGTACAAGAAGATTTTATAATGTATTGACAGCTTAACGTTCTGTTCACAACATTGGAGCATGCGTGTGGTTCTGTGCGTGTCTGGGCATCGCTTCTAGGGCAAACTATTCATCTAAATGGGCTTCCCTACATGGCAGAAGAATCGACTGACCCTTTTCAAAAATAGCAATTGCGTCACCATGTGCTTTGCTGCATTCGAATTGTGTGCGTCCGCAGATATGTGGGGGTGCGATTAAAAATATGGCCCCATTCAGACCTGGGCATTTTGTAGAAGTGCACAAAATTGCGTAATTTTCCTGAGACTTGGGACTGCCAAGTCGCATTAAACACGCCATGCCCCAAGATTTTCAATGAGTACCGTGCATGTCTGTGCAATTTCAAATCGCAAAGACTTCAAAGTAGTCTCTGCACTACTTTGGTCGGACTTTGATGTGTCAAAATGACTGCAAAATTGCACGACTGCTAGTTCGCACAAGTGTGAAAGTGGCCAAACTGACCAAGAACATTGTATAATGTACGGCAGGCTTAAGAATCTGTTCATACAATTTGAGCTTGTGTGTGGTGGTGTGCATTTTTGGATGTCACTTTTAGGGCAGACCATTCATTTCAAAGGGGTTCCCTATGTGCCAGAAGTCCCTGAACCTTTTGAGAAATAGATATTGCATCACAGAGCACTTTTCTGCGTTTAAGTGTGTGTGCGATTGCAGATATATAAGGGGGGGCAATAATGGTGATGATCAAGCAGAAAAACAACTAGCAAGATATGCTGGGTTGCTAATAATAATCAATTACGCTTTCCCCAATTCACAAAAATGCCACGCCTTTCCAGATGCGTCTCTATAATGGCACTGCTGCGCGTCTGGAAAAGGGTAGCATGTTTTTGCGCATTGCGTGAAAACATGATTTTGCACAATGTTCCACAACACACTGGTATGAATTAAGTCTAATGGGCAGCTCTAAATACCACACGTGTAAACGTGCATCATCGCAGAAGAGCGCGGTTATGCTCCGTCGCACCTGCCAGGAAAACGAACAATCGTATATATATATATATATATATATATATATATATATATATATAACCACAAAATGAAGGTGCTCCATCGAAAAATGAGATGGATTAAAATAAAAAATGTCAGTTAGGGGTCCGATCTGTCAGCCGCAACATTGCAGTCCCGCAAAAAATTGCAAATGGCCACCAATATTAGTAAAAAAAAACAATAAAAAAATGACATTAATCTTTCCCATAGTTAGTAGACGCAATAACTTTTGTGCAATCCAATCAAAAACGCTTATTGAGATTTTTTTTTTTCCAAAAATATGTAGCAAAAAACAAATTGGCCTAAAATGTTAAAAAATTTTGATTTTGATTTTTTTTTGGGAATGTTATATAGCAGAATGTGAAAAATCTATTTTTTTTTTGCAAAATTGTCGCTCTTTTTTTGTTTATAGCGCAAAAAAAATAAAAATCGCACAGGTGATCAAATACCACCAAAAGAAAGCTCTATTTGTGGGAAAAAAAGGAGGTCAATTTTATTTAGGTACTGCGTCGCATGACCGCGCAATTGTTCGTTAAAATAACGCAGTGCCGAGTCGCAAAATAGGGCCTGGTCATTAAGGGGGAAAATCCTCCGGTCTGAAAGTGGTTAACATGCTGGAGAATTAAAGCCTCAGCATCCAAAAGTTGACATACTTAGCACATTAAAAGAAACAACCTATATTAAACTGTGAAGATGGAGCTCAGCAAAATGCAGCAGTGCTAAAATACAGTTCCTATACACAATTCCATATATATATATATATATATATATATATATATATATATATATATATATATATATATTTTTTTTTTTTTTTTCAATCATTGATGCTATATCTGCCATGTATAGAATTTAGATCTCCAACTTTTCTATTGCCAGACTACATGCCAATTACACACAGAACACAGGACTCCACACTATACTGAATATTATTTCTATAATGTAAAACTCACATACAATATGCCTTATTATACTGCAGTTAATAACCCAAAGACTCGTATTAAGCCCCCAGGATCCTAAACCTAACATATATATATATATATATATATATATATATTTTACAATGCCACTTTGTCACCACTATCACTTATCTATGCTGCCATAATCCATTATTTCAATCCTCCATTGAAAAAAAAAATAAAATTACACACTTTATGCAGTAGTACAATACAGCCAATAACCCTAAAAGTAGCATTAAACCTTCACCCTCTTTTACTTAATATAAATATGAGGCAGTTTACAATAAGCATCTCAGAATAAACTATGAAGATATAATTCTGTAAAATAACTCTTTTCTTTCGCTGCTGTATCCTCATCTACCCTAGCTCTACCATTAGAGGAGTTGGTAATATAAATGGGATAGATGGTAGAATACCTAATTAATAATAAAAACTGAATACACATGAATTAAATATTACATCAGGAAATTACTTTTTTTTTCTAAAGTCTTACCCCACCCTGGGCCTTGCGCCATGCCATGAGATTTGCTTTTGGCTCCAAAACTGTGTAGTGAGTTTATCTGTAGCTTGGAGAGGGGAGGGGCGAAGGGGAGGGAGGGATAGTCACTATCTTTCAATGCTTCCATAACATTTCATTTCAAAGTCAACTTCTGTGGCACTGTTGAGCAGCTTTCAGCATTAGCACCAGTGTCTATGGACCTCAAAACGCATTCAAATCGGCCCAAAGTAATGCAGGGACTACTTGGAAGTTGTTGCGACTTGAAGTCGCACAAATTTGAACGGTACTCATTGGAAATCATGAAGTATGATTTGTCATGCGACTTTGCAGTCTCAAGTTGCACGACAAGCCGCACTAGTGGGAAAGGGTATTCGATTTACCAAAAACCATATATTAAGCAGTCGTACCTAAACAACACATTTAATTTGTATCCAAACAGGATGGCACTTGAAATACACAGCAGAAGGTTAGTCTAAGGCCCCTTTCCCACTTGTGCGACTTGTCCTGAGACTTGGGCCTGCCAAGTCGCATGACACGCTGTACCCCATGATTTTCAATGCGAACCGTGCATATCTGTGCGATTTCAAGTCACAGAGACTTCAAAGTAGTCCCTGCATTACTTTGTCCGACTTTGATGTGTCAAAATGACTGCAAAATCGCACGACTTCTAGGTCGCACAAGTGTGAAAGTGGCCAAACTGAGCAAGAAAATTGTATAGTGTACAGCAGGGTTAAGAATCTGTTCATACAATTTGAGCTTGTGTGTGGTGGTGTGCATTTCTGCATGTCACTTTTAGGGCAGACCATTCATTTCAAAGGGGTTCCCTATGTGCCAGAAGTCCCTGAACCTTTTGAGAAATAGATATTGCATCACAGAGCGCTTTTCTGCCTAAATGTGTGTATGCAATTGCAGATATATAAGGGGGGGGGGGCAATAACGGTGATGATCAAGCAGAAAAACAACTAGTAAGATATGCTGGGGTGCTAATAAGAATCAATTACGCTTTCCCCAATTCACAAAAATGCCACGCCTTTCCAGATGCGTCTCTATAATGGCACTGCCGCGCGTCTGGACAAGGGTAGCGTGTTTTTGCGCATTGCGTGAAAACATGATTTTGCACAAGGTTCCACAACACACTGGTGTGAATTAAACCGCTCCGTCGCACCTGCAAGGAAAACAAACAATTATATATATATATATATATAACCACAAAATGAAGGTGCTCCATCAAAAAATGAGATGGATTAAAATCTCCTAAGCAAACATTTACAGAAACGTAATAATGTTTAATATCAGTTTATAGCTGTGAAATTTGATGTTATCAATAGATTTAGACAGAGATAGTCATATTGCTTTCATAGCCTGTCATTTCCAAAGTAAGCTCCTGTGGCGCTGCTGAGCAGCTTTCAACTTCACCACCAGTGCTGATGGACTTTATCTCTGGATAGTTTGTAGAGCATGTCATTAGCAAAGTAACCTGCTGTGGCGCTGCTGAGCAGATTTCACGTCTCCGGATCACTGGACATATAGTTACATTGTTATTAAATCACAACAGAGGGAGGCTAGAAGGAGGTGACGGAAAGGTCACTGCATACAGGAGAGCAAGCATTCTGACTGTGCACGTTATAAAGTAAGCTAGGCATATACATCATACAATCTCATTGTACAATTTTTCTTTTAGATTGACCAAAACCATATAATAGTGGGTGAAACCTAAACAACACATTCAATTGGTATCCAATCAGGCAGGCCCTTGCACTGCACAGTCGGAGGTATCTAAAGAGGATTGTACAAGAAGATTTTATAATGTATTGACAGCTTAACGTTCTGTTCACAACATTGGAGCATGCGTGTGGTTCTGTGCGTGTCTGGGCATCGCTTCTAGGGCAAACTATTCATCTAAATGGGCTTCCCTACATGGCAGAAGAATCGACTGACCCTTTTCAAAAATAGCAATTGCGTCACCATGTGCTTTGCTGCATTCGAATTGTGTGCGTCCGCAGATATGTGGGGGTGCGATTAAAAATATGGCCCCATTCAGACCTGGGCATTTTGTAGAAGTGCACAAAATTGCGTAATTTTCCTGAGACTTGGGACTGCCAAGTCGCATTAAACACGCCATGCCCCAAGATTTTCAATGAGTACCGTGCATGTCTGTGCAATTTCACATCGCAAAGACTTCAAAGTAGTCTCTGCACTACTTTGGTCGGACTTTGATGTGTCAAAATGACTGCAAAATTGCACGACTGCTAGTTCGCACAAGTGTGAAAGTGGCCAAACTGAGCAAGAACATTGTATAATGTACGGCAGGCTTAAGAATCTGTTCATACAATTTGAGCTTGTGTGTGGTGGTGTGCATTTTTGGATGTCACTTTTAGGGCAGACCATTCATTTCAAAGGGGTTCCCTATGTGCCAGAAGTCCCTGAACCTTTTGAGAAATAGATATTGCATCACAGAGCACTTTTCTGCGTTTAAGTGTGTGTGCGATTGCAGATATATAAGGGGGGGCAATAATGGTGATGATCAAGCAGAAAAACAACTAGCAAGATATGCTGGGTTGCTAATAATAATCAATTACGCTTTCCCCAATTCACAAAAATGCCACGCCTTTCTAGATGCGTCTCTATAATGGCACTGCTGCGCGTCTGGAAAAGGGTAGCATGTTTTTGCGCATTGCGTGAAAACATGATTTTGCACAATGTTCCACAACACACTGGTGTGAATTAAGTCTAATGGGCAGCTCTAAATACCACACGTGTAAACGTGCATCATCGCAGAAGAGCGCGGTTATGCTCCGTCGCACCTGCCAGGAAAACGAACAATCGTATATATATATATATATATATATATATATATATATATATATATATATATTTACAATGCCACTTTGCCACCACTATCACTTATCTATGCTGCCATAATCCATTATTTCAATCCTCCATTGAAAAAAAAAATATAAAATTACACACTTTATGCAGTAGTACAATACAGCCAATAACCCTAAAAGTAGCATTAAACCTTCACCCTCTTTTACTTAATATAAATATGAGGCAGTTTACAATAAGCATCTCAGAATAAACTATGAAGATATAATTCTGTAAAATAACTCTTTTCTTTCGCTGCTGTATCCTCATCTACCCTAGCTCTACCATTAGAGGAGTTGGTAATATAAATGGGATAGATGGTAGAATACCTAATTAATAATAAAAACTGAATACACATGAATTAAATATTACATCAGGAAATTACTTTTTTTTTCTAAAGTCTTACCCCACCCTGGGCCTTGCGCCATGCCATGAGATTTGCTTTTGGCTCCAAAACTGTGTAGTGAGTTTATCTGTAGCTTGGAGAGGGGAGGGGCGAAGGGGAGGGAGGGATAGTCACTATCTTTCAATGCTTCCATAACATTTCATTTCAAAGTCAACTTCTGTGGCACTGTTGAGCAGCTTTCAGCATTAGCACCAGTGTCTATGGACCTCAAAACGCATTCAAATCGGCCCAAAGTAATGCAGGGACTACTTGGAAGTTGTTGCGACTTGAAGTCGCACAAATTTGAACGGTACTCATTGGAAATCATGAAGTATGATTTGTCATGCGACTTTGCAGTCTTAAGTCGCACGACAAGCCGCACTAGTGGGAAAGGGTATTGGATTTACCAAAAACCATATATTAAGCGGTCGTACCTAAACAACACATTTAATTTGTATCCAAACAGGATGGCACTTGAAATACACAGCAGAAGGTTAGTCTAAGGCCCCTTTCCCACTTGTGCGACTTGTCCTGAGACTTGGGCCTGCCAAGTCGCATGACACGCTGTACCCCATGATTTTCAATGCGAACCGTGCATATCTGTGCGATTTCAAGTCACAGAGACTTCAAAGTAGTCCCTGCATTACTTTGTCCGACTTTGATGTGTCAAAATGACTGCAAAATCGCACGACTTCTAGGTCGCACAAGTGTGAAAGTGGCCAAACTGAGCAAGAAAATTGTATAGTGTACAGCAGGGTTAAGAATCTGTTCATACAATTTGAGCTTGTGTGTGGTGGTGTGCATTTCTGCATGTCACTTTTAGGGCAGACCATTCATTTCAAAGGGGTTCCCTATGTGCCAGAAGTCCCTGAACCTTTTGAGAAATAGATATTGCATCACAGAGCGCTTTTCTGCCTAAATGTGTGTATGCAATTGCAGATATATAAGGGGGGGGGGGGGGGCAATAACGGTGATGATCAAGCAGAAAAACAACTAGTAAGATATGCTGGGGTGCTAATAAGAATCAATTACGCTTTCCCCAATTCACAAAAATGCCACGCCTTTCCAGATGCGTCTCTATAATGGCACTGCCGCGCGTCTGGACAAGGGTAGCGTGTTTTTGCGCATTGCGTGAAAACATGATTTTGCACAAGGTTCCACAACACACTGGTGTGAATTAAACCGCTCCGTCGCACCTGCAAGGAAAACAAACAATTATATATATATATATATATATAACCACAAAATGAAGGTGCTCCATCAAAAAATGAGATGGATTAAAATCTCCTAAGCATACATTTACAGAAACGTAATAATGTTTAATATCAGTTTATAGCTGTGAAATTTGATGTTATCAATAGATTTAGACAGAGATAGTCATATTGCTTTCATAGCCTGTCATTTCCAAAGTAAGCTCCTGTGGCGCTGCTGAGCAGCTTTCAACTTCACCACCAGTGCTGATGGACTTTATCTCTGGATAGTTTGTAGAGCATGTCATTAGCAAAGACACCTGCTGTGGCGCTGCTGAGCAGATTTCACGTCTCCGGATCACTGGACATATAGTTACATTGTTATTAAATCACAACAGAGGGAGGCTAGAAGGAGGTGACGGAAAGGTCACTGCATACAGGAGAGCAAGCATTCTGACTGCGCACGTTATAAAGTAAGCTAGGCATATACATCATACAATCTCATTGTACAATTTTTCTTTTAGATTGACCAAAACCATATAATAGTGGGTGAAACCAAAACAACACATTCAATTGGTATACAATCAGGCAGGCCCTTGCACTGCACAGTCGGAGGTATCTAAAGAGGATTGTACAAGAAGATTTTATAATGTATTGACAGCTTAACGTTCTGTTCACAACATTGGAGCATGCGTGTGGTTCTGTGCGTGTCTGGGCATCGCTTCTAGGGCAAACTATTCATCTAAATGGGCTTCCCTACATGGCAGAAGAATCGACTGACCCTTTTCAAAAATAGCAATTGCGTCACCATGTGCTTTGCTGCATTCGAATTGTGTGCGTCCGCAGATATGTGGGGGTGCGATTAAAAATATGGCCCCATTCAGACTCTGGGCATTTTGTAGAAGTGCAGAAAATTGCGTAATTTTTTTGGCACTTGAAAAAAAGCACAGAAAAATGTGTCCCACTGGCAGTGACATTCATTGATAATTACTCTCCAAACGTGGCAAGTGTTCATGAGATTTTTTTTTTTTTTTTTTTTAAAGTGTCACAACATCCATTTGATAAAAAAAAAAAACGCAACACTCGATGCTCAAAAGGCTATATGAGCCACTTTGGTGCTTTTGTCTCACATAGGACTGCCCATGCAATATAATTGCACCGCCTTATGCACGTAGTGTGAAAACATGCGCATAATCGCAACACCTGCCATCTCATAATTCTTGGGGGAGACTAGAAGGAGGTTACAGAAAGGTAACTGCTCAATAAAAAAGACTAAGAAATCCAGCAGTGCATCTTCTAATCCTAAACCGCTCATACATGATACAATAATATTTTACAATTTACCTTTAGGCCCCTTTCACACTTATGGGACCCAAAAGTTGCGCAATTTGCCACGATTTTACCGCGATCGTCACTGGACTTAAAGCAATGCCTATGTCTATTTACCACAAAACGCATTAAAATCATTCCACAGTAATGCAGGGGGACTACTTTGAAACCGTTGCGACTTGAAGTCGCACAAATATGAACAGTACTCATTGGAAATCATGGAGTACAACTTGTCATGCGACTTTGCAGTCCCAAGTTGCACTAGGGTTTTAGATATAACAAAAAACATATATTAAAAGGTCGTACCTAAACAACACTTTCAATTTGTATCCAACCAGGAAGGCCCTTGCAATACACAGCTGAAGGGATAGTCTAAGGCCCCTCTCACACTTGTGGGACTTTTCCTGTGACTTGGGACTGCCAAGTCGCATGACACGTCATACCCCATGATTTGCAATTAGTACGGTGCATATCTGTGTAACTTCAAAGTAATCCCTGCACTACTTTGTTCTGACTTTGATGTAGCAAAACCGCACGAATTTTAGGTCGCACAAGTGAGAAAGTGGCCAGACTGAGCAAGAAAATTGTATAGTGTACGGCCAGCTTAAGAATCTGTTCATACAATTGGAGCTTGTGTGTGGTGGTGTGCATTTCTGCATGTCGCTTTTAGGGCAGACCATTCATTTCAAAGGAGTTCCCTATGTGTCAGAAGGCACTGACCCTTGTGAGAAATAGATATTGCATCACAGAGCGCTTTTCTGCGTTTAAATGTGTGTAAACGTGCATCATCGCAGAAGAGAGCAGTTATGCTCCGTCGCACCTGCAAGAAAAACAAACAATCCTGTGTGTGTGTGTGTGTATATATATATATATATATATATATATATATATATATATATATATATATATATATATATATATATATATATATATACCACAAAAACGAAGGTGCTCCATCAAAAAAATGAGATGGATTAAAATCTCCTAAGCAAACGTTAACAGAAACGTAATAATGTTTAATATCAGTTTATAGCTGTGAAATTTGATGTTATTGTTCCGTGAAAAAACCATACCCGTGAGAAAACCATACCCTCGTCACTTCCGGTTCAGCTACGGAGGGTATGGATTTCTCACGGTAGTTAAACTTGCGGCGCTTACATTAAAACAGCTTATCTGCAACATAAATCATCTCCGCTCTTCGCCCTGTCACTGCCCTCATCTCCGGTAATAAATATAAAAGCGGATCACGGAGCCGCGATCGCCGTCACATGTACATCTCATACTCCCGCCGCTGCTTTTATATTTATTACCGGAGATGAGGGAAGTTACAGCGATAGCAGAGGAGATGATTTATGTTGCAGCCGAAGTGTTTTAATGTACCCGCCGCAAGTATTACATTAGACACAGTGTCGTGAGAATTTCATGCCCACCGAGCATGCGCACTTGTCAAATCCTCTCGTGTTTATTTACGTATCCGGGGCTCTGAGCATGCGCACTGCTGCGCTGCTCAGCTGTTTCAGACCGGAAGTGACGACGGTATGGTTTCTCCACGGGGTATGGTTTTACTTTTTTAATGTTACAACTATCAATAGATTTAGACAGAGATGGTCATATTGCTTTCATAGCCTGTCATTTCCACAGAAACCTCCTGTGGCGCTGCTGAGCAGCTTTCAACTTCACCACCAGTGCTGATGGACTTTATCTCTGGATAGTTTGTAGAGTATGTCATTACCAAAGTAACCTGCAGCTGCGCTGTCGAGCAGCCTTCACGTCTCCGGATCACTGGACATAATGGTGTACTTTTATGAACAGGTGAATTTTTTTCTCCGTTGGCTTCTCTGCAGTTCTCCAGGGAAAATGATCACATCTGGCACCCTTTATATGAATCTGAGAACTTCAGTTCTCCCAGGGTGATCAGAGGAGAACGGTTTTCTCGGAGATCTGTGTAGAAGTCAATGGAATGCCTGTAATCTCGTGAGACAAAGCGAGATTACAGTAGTATGAAAATCCCTGGCGCCCTTTAACAAGCAGTGATAAATTATCACTGCTGAGTACACAAGGTTAATAAATAATAGTCCCCTTACATAAATATATATATGTATATATACACTGAATACACACACACATACATTGTATATATATATACACATTAAATATATATCTACAGGTATGTGTGTACATATATACATGTATATATACATAAATATGGCAGGGGGACATGATTACTGTGTTGGGGGGTCTGAACGAGGAAGAAGGAAGTCGATAATCTTCCTTTTTCCCCCCTCAGTTCTCCCCCGATTCTGTCTTCACTCCCCGCTTCACAAGCTCCAGGCTGGTGGACCCGGGAGTGTGAATTCTGGCACAGATCGCCAGTGAATTGCGGGGATTGCAGCTTCATAGCCTGGCTGTTTCTGTGTCTGTCAATGACAGATTCCCGTGTGAAGAGATGATCAGCAAAGAACATGTTCTCCGCTGATCATTTCTGTTTCATAAACAGAGGGAGGCTAGAAGGAGGTGACGGAAAGTTCACTGCATAATACAGGAGAGCAAGCATTCTGACTGCGCACATTATAAAGTAAGCTAGGCATACATCATACAATCTCATTGTACAATTTTTCTTTTAGATTGACCAAAACCATATAATAGCGGGTGAAACCTAAACTACACATTCAATTGGTATCCTATCAGGCAGGCCCTTGCACTGCACAGTTGGAGGTACATCTAAAGAAGATTGTACAAGAAGATTGTATAATGTATGGACAGCTGAACGTTCTGTTCACAACATTGGAGCAAGCGCGTGGTTCTGTGCGTGTCTTGGCATCGCTTCTAGGGCACACCATTCATTTCAATGGGCTTCCCTACGTGGTAGAAAAATCGACTGCTCCTTTTCAGAAATTGCAATTGCGTCACCGTGCACTTTGCTGTGTTTAGCTATGTGTGTGTTTGTAGATATGTGTAGGTGCCATTAACAATAAAGCCCCATTCAGACCTGGACATTTTTTACAAGTGCACCAAATTGCAAATTTTTGCCCCATTTGAAAAAAAAAAAAAAAGAAGCGCAAGAAGTGTGTCACGCGTCAGTGTCAGTGTCAGTGACATTTATTGTTAATTACTCTCCAAATGCAGCAAGCGTACGTGCATATTTCTAAAAAAAAGTGTCACAACGTGCATTTAAAAAAAAAAGCACAACAATCGATGCTCAAAAGGCTATATGAGCTACTTTCATGTTTTTGTCACACATAGGGCCGCCCATGCAAAATAATTGCACCGCCTTATGCAGGTAGCATGATTACACGTGTATGTTTGCAACACCCTCCATTGCACAGTTTTTGGGGGGAGACTAGGAGGAGATTACAGAAAGCTCACTGCTTAATAAATAAGTTCAAGAAATCAAACTGTGCATCGTCCAGATTTATGCTGACCATACATCATTCGACCCTATTATACAATATTAATTTAGATTTACGAAAAACGTATAAATATGATGTCAAATCTAAACAGCACTATCAATTTGTTTCCAAATAAGGCAGGCCCTACACCAATAAAGGTAAATCTTTAGATTGTATAATGTATGGCCATCTTAAGGATCTGTTCACAACATTGGGAATTACGTGCGGTAGTGTGCATTTCTCCACGTCGCTTCTAGGGCAGGCCAGGGACATACTAAAACATTAAATGTGAAAATGGCTTAATGTAGCTTAATGTGTAATAAAGTGCCTAAACCATAATCAATTGCCCTGAAACTTTGCACAGACTAAATTGTTAACTTTCGTAATTTATCCTAGAAGTTTCATGTATTTTGGTCTTCCAGGAGGCATTAAAGTGGAGTTCCACCCATTTTAATAAGTTCAGATGTGTGTAATCCCCATAAAAAATACTTTTACCAATGGAAACTATTTTATTTTTTTTTTCTGCAAGGAAATACCTTTTTATCTTCTTTATTGATCCTCACATTCCCGGGTCTGGCCGCCTATAGGCGATTATGTCATTCGTCTAGTGACAAAATCTTGCATTATTACACCGGCACCAGCTGTACTCGGATGTATTGCATTTAGTCTTTGCTCCGCCCCCCCCCCTTGCCCGCCTCCTCTCAGTGAGCTCTACGGGATGTAATGCTTTCAGTCTGCGCTTACTGAGAGGAGGCGGGGCAGAGGTGGGGCGGAGCACGGACTCAAAGCAATACATCCCCTAGAGTTCACTGAGAGGAGGCGGGGCGGAGCACGGACTCAATGCAATACATCCGAGTACAGCTGGTGCCGGTGTAATAATGCGAGATGTTTTTCACTAGGCGATTCGCAAGGGCTGCTGGGATGTGTCACTTGCAAATCGCCGAATGACGTAATCACCTATAGGCAGCCGGACCCGGAAGTGAGGATCAATAAAGAAGATAAAAAGTTATTTCCTTGCAGAAAAAAAAAATAGTTTCCATTGGTAAAAGTATTTTTTAAGTCACAAGCAACCAGTCACAGCACTCTGACCAGTTATGGGCTCAGGCATGTTTGGATCCTAGTCCCAACCCTCCTGAGCAATCCCACCAGGAAGCTGTCACTACACACCGCCATTCACAAGCAGCATGTGTATGCACAGCTGTGGGCCAGGAAGTGCCTCATTGCCTATGATTGGTAGTGTGCAGTGATGGCTTCCTGGTGGGATGGCTCAAGTGGGTTGGGACTAGAAAACAAACATGCCTTAGCCCATCCCCATCCATGGCTAGCAAGAGTCTGACAGCTGCTGTGGCTGGATGAGTCTGGGTAGTGCATCTAGCAATGTGTGTACATTTAGGACAGTATGCACCCAGATTTGAATGCCCTGAACGCAAGCAGACTGTTCCGGGCCTTTTTTCCTGGGTTCATACTGGCTTTACCTGAAGTACACCGTCCAGCCACTCAGTTTGACAGGCTGTTGCCAACAGGGATAGGCACTGTTCCTGTGCCCTCCAGCTGCAACTAAAAGCCAGAACTTTTCCACTGTTTGGGAGTTCTGCTGCAAACCAAACAGAGGGGTTTTTGGTCCATCTCTAGTCATAAATTATCTAAATTATTATCCTGTAGTTTTATGGCCATAATCCCCCTCTGATACTTTTAGGCTCCAGTTACACTTGTGCAACTTGTCATGCAACACCTTGACCATCACTTGCATGCATGGACACATTGGCTAACAAGCCTAACATGTAGTGGAATTTAGAGGCAGGAAATAAAAAAAAAAAAACGAAAACACACCAGATGGCCCTAGGAGCAGATGTCAAAAACGTCCATGTGGCCTAAAATTTTCAAGAAAGCTTGCTGTTCACACTGCTCTTGTACAAGCTGAAGTCCAGTAGCGGGGCAAGGTCATGCAGTCAGTGGCGTAGCCGTTGGGGGCTGATGGAACGGTGGACGCAACTTTTTTTGGGGGGGGGCGCATCCCACACCCGCCAGTCACTGTCCACCCTTCTTTTTTTTCAGAAAATATCCCTCCCAGTGGCCTGACCTCCTGATTTTCCCCACTTGGACTGCGCTCCGCCTCCGTGACTGCCACTCTGATGGATGAGCGGCTCAGCGGGGGACTGGCTGAAATTGTCATGTGTGGCCACGGGGCAGGGCTAGCTCTGCGGTGAAGATCACAGTCAGTCAATGTGCAGCGCCGCTTCTGGAGTCTCGCCTTGCGAATAGCAGAAACAGCTAGGGGAGGAGTCAGGGGAGTGAACAGCTAGGTCAGTGTAGGGGTTGCAAATTACGTACCTTGCCCCAGGCGCTGACAAACCACACTATGCCACTGCATCCAGTGCCCATGGTAAAAATGCCAAACTGCACCCTCACTTGACCCCAGTGGAGTATTGGGCGGGAGCTAATATTCAGCATGGTGAACCAAAATGTATGTAAGATCACCATCAGTGGGACATGTTCTATCCCACAGTAAATTATGTCACTAATAGTAATGTAGAAAGAAATGCCCCAGCATTAGTACGAGGGGAAAAAAGGACCATATTGGTTAAAGAAATGTTCCTGCTTTGGTGGATCCCATGTCAGTAGTGCCACCTGCGGCAAACAGGTCCCCCGCGTCAGTAGTGTCACTGTCAGGAAACAGGTCCCCTGTGTCAATAGTGTCACCGTCAGGAAACAGGTCCCCCGCGTCAGTGTCACTGTCAGGAAAATGTCCCCCGCATCAGTGTCACTGGCGGCAAACAGGTCCCCCGCATCAGTAGTGCCACTGGCGGCAAACAGATCCCCCGCGTCAGTAGTGTCACTGGTGACAAATGGGTCCCCCCGTGTCAGTAGTGTCACTGGCAGCAAGCAGGTCCCCCGCATCAGTAGTGTCACTGGCGGCAAACAGGTCCCCCGCGTCAGTAGTGCCACTGGCGGCAAACAGGTCCCCCGCGTCAGCAGTGCCACTGGCGGCAAACAGGTCCCCCGCGTCAGTAGTGCCACTGGCGGCAAACAGGTCCCCCGCGTCAGTAGGGCCACTGGCGGCAAACAGGTCCCCCGCGTCAGTAGTGTCACTGGCAGGAATTTATACTTGCCACAGCATATGTGTACACCATCTGCTGCCTTTGCAGCTCATGAGCCCTGCCCTACTGCAGGTACTCAGGGTCTTTAATGTTTGTTCTCTGCACTCTCCCATAGACTTCAGAAACATTGCGTGTGTTCGGGGCACTCTCATAAAATGCAACAAAAACACACAATTTAATAGACTATGGGAAAGAGTGGGTAACCCTACGCTGTGCTGCAGCCAAACAACGATGGAGCAGTTGAGGGGTAAAAAAAAAAAAAAAAACAAAAAAAATAAAACTAGACTCAAAATTAGCATTTTTTTTACTGCTCCCTAATTTGAAATGTAACCAAGCTTTAAGGAAAGCAATGTGGTTATAAGAAGGAGAGGGGATCTCTGGGAATAACTTGCATCATTAATCCTCTGTGCACTTACAGTTTTGGTCTCAGCGCAGCAACTGCCTCTTCATCCCCACTCTAGTCATGTGATATATGTCACATGGCAAGGAAAATCGAAGAAGACCAGTTTGCCTTTACTCTCCTGCAGGCACCCATGGTGAGAAGATTTCCAGCATGAGTGCCTCCCTGCTTGCTCCATCTTGCTGCTGGAGGGAGGAGAGATCCTCCCTCTGGCAGCATTTGCAGCCGCTGCAATGTGCCCTGTTCTGAATGACAGAAGTGAAGACCGCATCATTCCTACTGTTCAGGCAATGGGTGAAAGGGTCACTGACAAGCTTACAGTGCACCCCCCCCCCCCCCCTTGTACCAACCCAAAGGAAAAAAAATGTTGGTCCCAATTACATTCCAATCTGTTGTATGAATCACACAATTTTTTTTGTAAAAAAAAAACACATTTTATTTTACAACATACAAGAGCAGGTGCAATGCTTAATAATACATAAGATGGTAGAAGTGCCGGAAAGAAAACCCATAATTGAGCCATGGTGGCATAGCAAAATACAAATGACAGCTCCGGTATTATATATGACTTTACAGTAGGTTGAAGGAAGGAATAATTGCTGGATCGAATTTCAACTGATTTCTGCTGAAACTGCCAAATTTCAATCCATCTATGGCCAGCTGGAAAGGAAGAGAGATCGAACAAGAAGAGAGATTAATATATAAAACGAATCCAATCTGTAGTCATAAGTCTTAAATTGCTTTTACTTGTAAATCCAAGTGCTTAACCTATAAAATGGTGATTTGACTATTTTCAACAGTTTCAAATGACAAATGTTTGACATAGTTATAGTCTGGTTAGAAAACAAACAAAAAGACACAGGTCCATCTAGTTTAAACCAAATAAAATGGTTTATTACACACACAATCCTATACACACACAAATTCCTTCCTGATCCACCAAAGTCAGATATTCCCTGGATCAACTTTACCTATAAATGTTAGCATGTAGTTATGTTTATCTAGGAAAGAATACATGCCTTTCTTAAAGCAGTCTACTGAGCTGGTCAGAACCACCTCTTGAGTGAGTCCATTCCACATTTTCACAGTTCTTGATGTGAAGAAGCCTTTACATATTTAGAGATGCAATTTATTTTCCTCCAGACCTAAAGAGTGGCCATTGGTATGCAGAATGTCAGCTTGAAAAAGACTGTGGCTGTTTGAAATTGACTGGTAAGCGGACTTGTATATTTACAAAGATTTTATAAATATACAGAATTTATATAGCGCAAACAGTTGTTTTGGTGCTTTATGAAATAAAGGAGACCATACAATTCAATACAAGAGGGTTATGAGGGCCCTGGTCCTGCAAGCAAGCTTACAACCTGATAAGACCGCTTTTAAAAGTAAAAGCAGTTTGACAATTATTAACTACACGTCCTTTGACTGGTATGGTAGCAGTGAGTATGGAGAATGTTTGATATGGTAGTATGCTAGTTTGACTTTAATTAACTACTTGCCGACTGCTCACATGGAGCGTACTGCGGCAAAGTGGCTCGATTCCGTCCAGCGACATAGACCTACGTCACAGGACTCCTCGCCTTGTTGGCGGCGCGCACGCACCGCCGGAGGCTTGCTCCAGCTGTGTTCAGACACAGCGGGAGTCGGGACAGGGGAGGAGAGGCAGTGATCACCCCCGCTCTTCCCCGAAAACAAATTGGCCTAACAGGTTAAAAAATTTACATTTTTACATTTTCTTTTGGGGAATTTCAGAATAAAAAATGTGAAAAATATTGTTATTTTTTCAAAATTGTCGCTATTTTATTGTTTATAGCGCAAGAAGTAAAAATCGCACAGGTGATCAAATACCACCAAAAGAAAGCTCTATTTGTGGTGAAAAAAAGGACAAATTTAATTTGGGTACAGCATCACACGTCCGCGCAATGGTCTGTTAAAGTAACACAGTGCCGAATCGCAAAATATGGCCTGGTCAGGAATGGGGTAAAATCTTCCGGTCTTAAAGCGGTTAAAAATACGCTCATTGAGAATTTTGTTGTCAAAGACATGTAACTAAATACATTTTGGCATAAAAATATGACAAAAATTGAATATATTAATATTTTTAAACTGTCAAAGTAGAAAAATATTATTTTTTCAAAATTGTTGCATTTTTTTTATTAATATCGCGAAAAATGAAAAGCACAGAGGCGATCAAATACCCCCAAAAGAAAGATCTGTTTGTGGGGAAAAAAAGGACATAAATTTTGTTTGGGTACAGCATTGCATGATCGCGCAATTGTCAGTTAAAGTCACACAGTGCCAAGTTGCAAAAAGTGGCCTGGACGTAAAGCAGGAAAATCCTCTGGTCCTAAAGTGGTTAAAAAAGTGTAAGGCAGGCCCTAATCGATGCAATGGATTCCCTCATCAGCAGTCAGTGTTGCCAAGGGAAGCCCTCTCACTACACTATTGTGTTCTGCCAGCAAGTGGAGACTTCCTTGCCGGCAGAACTCAAAGATTAGGGTTTCTGGCTAAAGCTGGCAGCACTAATGGTTTTAGGAAAAACCCAACAGGCTGCTTGTACACAAGTCAGCTGATAGATCAACTTGTGTACAACCAGCCAGCCCTTCCATGGATCAAAATGTGGCTGGTCACTGTTGAACTGGCCAAATTTTGATGCTTGTGAGGCCAGGTTAACTGCCTATATATACATATATATATATATATATGTGTGTGCGTGGGGAGAACAAAAGTATCAGAGCTCTTTTTTGGCTGTTGGGGCGGCTCTGAAAAGAGCCATTGTGTTTCTTCTTTGATTGGGTTAATCTTGTGCTGTAATTAAAGGCTTCTCATTCAGGCTCTTCTGTAGCTTCAAAGTGGTATCTTCGGGTCATTCCCTATAAAGGGGAAAGGGGAAAACATTTTTTGTGACTCCTGTCTCTCACACATTTACATTTTGGACTGTTTTTTTCATAGTATACAGGGTCGTAAACACTTGGCCTTTTTGCTACAGCAGGGATGGCTGTATCCTTTAACCCCAGGGCAGGAAGTCTGCACATAACAGGCAATTGTCCCAACAATAACCGATTGGGGTTGCAGATGTGTATACAGTAGTAATTTTAAATCTACAATCATTGACTGTAAGCGGAGGACGGAAGCCATCTTGGTCACATGTGGATGGTGAGCGGGATTAAACCCTCTTCCTAGAGAAGGGGGATTTTAATACGTGAAACAGTTGGCGTTTCTAAAGGCTAAACATTTGTTACCTTAATACAGTCTGCCCTGCACTAAGGTAAAAATGTGTCAGTAGCAGTTTCCCTCTCACCCCCTATATACTTACCCAAGTCCTCCCTCAATCAGCACTGGGTCAGTCTGTAGCTGCGATCTCCCCTCTTATGGGATTTGCTAAGGCTGCTTCTGCTGTCAGTCAAATCCTTTGTCAAGGGAGTATGAGGAAGGGTCAAGCCACGCTGTGTCTGTAGATTCAGGCAGCACACCAGTTTGGGATCAGGGGGAGAAAAAGAGAAGGAGGAGACTGGGGCACTGGCAAAAGAGGAGAGGGGTCAGGGCTGCTCTGTGCAATTCCATCTCATAGAGCAGGAATGTGTTTGCTGTTTAAACTTAAGACTTTGCAATCACTCTAAAAGCACCCTTTGGCATGAATACTTACGCTATAGGGAGAGGTGGGACTTTTCTCCACATTTAGCAGGTAATCAACAGTCTTCATTAGGGAGGTTGTGTGGTAGCACTAATTGTTTTAGGAAAAAAATTAAAAATAAAACAGGCTGCTTCTACACAAGTCAGTTGATAGATCAACTTGTGTACAACCAGCCAGCCCCTACATGGATCAAAATGTGGCTGGTCCCTGTTGAACTGGCCTAATT